>NC_060077.1:52890742-53195174 GCF_922984935.1 Meles meles
ATTAGTAAAATAGAGAATACTATGTACTACCTCTACAAGAAAATAAGCATGGCATTAACAATAGAATTGTGTCTTCTCACGGAAGGATAATATTGTTTATTTAAACACTAAATGGGAAAGGAACTATCCTTACATACAAAAAAAAATAAGGAAATAACCTCTAGGTTACAACTAAATGCTTATGAAATATGAGTTAAAATAACAGGCGTGCCCAATCCAGCCATAACATTTACAAATTGCTTCTGATTTTTAAACAAACCTAAGGTCAAAACTTCCTGTTCACATTTTGACACTGCTGAAAACACCGAAACTCAAATCTAAGAGACATTATGCATACCATTGCTGGGGTTCTTGCAAGTATGTTTGCAGCACTATGTCATATTAGTTGTGAAAGGCTATGCATAATTCACATGAAGATAGACATAACAGTCACTTTAAAGGTATTTGAAACTCTAATGGACAAGATTCTTTAGATGGGATATGTTCTAAAGAGTCAGAATTTTTGTATTCAGTCTGACTCTAAAAATTCATTCGGTGGACATGATTAAGCAATATCTACATGCCAGGCTCTGTGATAGATGAAGAAGACATCGTCTCTGGCCTTGATAGTACTCATAGTCTACTGGAATAAATATTTACAGGAGCAACTGAAAGAAAAATAATATTCCAAGCGCTATCATGGAGGTTTCCACGGGGTCTTAAAAGAGGAGCATTAGAGAGAGTGGCCTGAGGATGGGGATGAAAAGATGAGAGGAAATAAAAAACAATACTGAAAGAAATTAAAGATTTCAGAGAAGGTATAATTCATCAAATGAGTGCCATCAGTTTTGGAAGAGCAGTTGAATGACAACAAGAAAGCTGAGGATGCATCTGTCACTTCATAGAAGTGATCTTGGAAATAACAGGCAACCCCTTGAGATATGTCATTTGCAAATTGAGGTTAATACCGGTCATATCAATCATTCATTATAAAGATCAAACAAGACCAGTAATACAAATTGCCTAGCAGAAAACCTAACTCATAGTAACCAACCAATAAGTTTTATTTCTTTCCTCCACCACTGAAGAGATGAGCAAATGGGCTTTCAGATTGTTATAGCCACCAACCATGGAAGCTTCCAGATGAGCCAGATGAGGCCCCAGACACTGAGGAAGAGAGGCACATCATTTGTTATGCCTTGTCCAAATTTTTGTCCCATTTTTGGACATAGTAAATGATTGTTTTGTACCATACATTTTAGGTAACTTGTTATCCAGTATTAGATAACTATAACACTCCCCACCCACAAACCTTAACTCTAAGCCTGGACTGATTATTAGAGACTGGCCATGAATAAGCTCACGCAACATGAGTATGGTCTTGTAAGTACAATGTTTGAACAAGACTGAAAAGGTTGAGGAGCCTAATATCAAATGGCTTAAATGTGCACTTAGAGTCTCAGATCAATACAAAGATTATAAAGGTAGGACTTGAAGAAAAAGCATGAGCCAGGAATGGAAGGTCTCAGTGTTGGTGCAGTAAGATTTAGGATTGCAAGTCTGTGTGGTCAGAGAATAGAATGTTAAAGATTAAGACTCAGTGATGAACTAATTTTATCTAATCAAAAGTTTTCTTATCTTTATAAGATGCTGTGAAGTTAACTCAGTTGGAATTTATAAGGACTTTGAATACATTAGAAAAGAGTTATTGAAGAAAAGAGTATTATTAGCAATGTAGATTTTGTAATGGCATTTATTATTGCTCACAATAACAAATAATGATAATATATCTCTCTTAACTCTTTGCCACAGTCAAAGCTGTTCAGCAGAATATTTTTCCTTCTTTATTGTTCAAAAATAATTGAGATGAAAACACAGGAACAACGCCACCAGCATCAGTCTCCTGTCAGGATAATCAACTACAGCACATCAGGGAGTAACCAGAAGCATGTTCTTAAAATAATGATTCTTATTGTCTGTCTTTAGTGTGGGAAAACAATGCCAAAAATAGCTGATATTTGCAAAAGTGACCTGAATGAGATATTTAACAACCTGCAATATGAGTGCCAACTAACTTTCAGACTACGCATGATGAAAAAACAAAGAAAAAAACAGAAATTACCCTACAATATGCCACCTAGTAACTACAGTTCTTTTTC
This sequence comes from Meles meles, assembly GCF_922984935.1. Lineage (NCBI taxonomy): Eukaryota > Metazoa > Chordata > Mammalia > Carnivora > Mustelidae > Meles > Meles meles. The sequence continues at coordinate 52,892,881 of NC_060077.1, forward strand.
ACAACATCAGTAATTATACAATGCTTCTGAAAAATAAATCTATCCAAAATAGAAAAACATTAAGCACAGAGGCCAGTTGAATCCAGGTGAGCATGTTTGGTAGTAGACAAGGACAACTGATGAATTAAAACAAAAAAGAAAATTCTGTGGAAAGGGACCCACGGTAACTCTGAGAATAAGAGTCAGGAAAGAGAAATAGATGATTGATAATAAAGTTTCAGGGTGAAGGCTTCACATTGAACAAGAAAATATTATTCTCTTACGTCCGTGAACAAAGAAGAACTGTACATGAATTTAGAGATACACTGAGTGAGGAAGTTGATGGGAGTGAATCACAAATGCTGTCCGCTGCCATCTCAAGAAGAATGTGAACAGACATGATTCAGCAACAACTACACACCAGGCTCCATGATTCAGTCACAAAGGCTAAGCATTCTACAAAAGCTCTTATGTGTCAAAAGACCATTAGGAATAACCTCAGAACAGAATTGTGGAAGCAATTCTATGTGATCAATAATATATAATTCTCCAATATCCAAAAATATATGGTCAAACTGAAGTAAATGTTGAAGACACATTTCTAAGGGAAAAGGAAAGATAAAAAGAGATAGTATGTAGTGAGAGATAAGATGTAGTGTAGTGAAGTATAGTGCATCTCAGAGGATAACATATCAGAAGTATTGTTTATACTCAAGAAAAGCTTGTGCAACTCTAAGTGTTGGCCATTCCTACTGCTGAAAGTTCTTTCTGGTCAGTTTGAAATTCTGTGATTTTTAGACACTGTGTATCCTAAAGAGGATCAGTGCCTAGCCAAAAATATTATCTGTCAGCTAACCATACAGATACCCAATGTTCTTTGAGATTATCACAAGATAGCTGTCCAATAAAACACACCATATAGAAGGATCCAGCCAATTTTTTCTCAAATAATTTGATATCAAGAAATAAAGAGGAATCACGGAATTGATACAGTAGTAGAAACAAAATTTTTAGTTGCAGAAAAACAGGAGAAAAAAAATAGAAACAGATCCATGGATAGGCTGAATCATAAGATAACAGAGTCAATCATAGAAGAGGTCACCCCCTTTCAAGCGCAAACCTGATGGCAAGTCACCTGCCAGGCCATGGGCATATTTAGGGTCATCAGTATTTCCAAAATGACAATCTGTGCCCTGTGCAGGCTATGGAGGTGTATGGGTGGGTATAAACAAGCACATAATGAGGTTCTCAATACAACATTCCAAACTTGGGATAATCAGAAGTACCTTCAGTTTATCTCAACAATAGTGTTAGTGTTGAATCAAGTTCTTGATTGAACACCTGAACTACAAAGTGTGAGACGCCCAAGAATCATGAGGTTTGGATCCTATGCAAATTCTGGCTGTGCAACTATTTCCTGCAACATGAAATTGACTAATAAGTTGCTTATACCTTTCAATCCAGTCTTTCCACATTATTTTATAAGGACATGAGCCAGCCTTTGAAAAACTATAGTCATCTAAAATATATTTATATTGGGGCACCTGGGTGGCAAAGTGGGTAAGCCTCTGCCTTCAGCTCAGGTCATGATCTCAGGGTCCTGGGATCAAGTCCCGCATCGGGCTTTCTGCTCAACCGGGAGCCTTCCCCCCCGCCCGCCCCCCGCCTGCCTCTATGCCTACTTGTGATCTCTCTGTCAAATAAATAAATAAGTAAATAACAATAAAAAGCTAACAAATTATTTTAGGAGCTGCTTCCTGGTTCTGCTAGATGACAAGGAGTCCATTATAGCTTTCAGAGTAATCATGGTTCTTTCTTATGGAAATCTTTAATTGGACAGAGATTTAACACGCAGGGTGTCAAAATATTCCCAAGGCATTAATATCCATTAAAGGTCAAAATGTTGGTAGACAAAGCACATTTTAACCACTGTTTTTATCGGCATGAAGGGAATAACACTGTCTTCCCAGTCAGCATCATCTCTTGTCTGGTTAGTGCAATAACCTCTTCCTTGGCCTCTCTGCTTTGATGTTTGGCACCCTATGGTCTGTCTCAATGTGACAACCAGTGATTCTTTTCTATGATAAGGATTATTTCACTTCTTTACTTCAAACTCTACCAAGGTCTCCCATTTCACTAAGAATAAAAACATGCATGCTGCCAAGATTTCACATGATCTGGCCCTGTTTCTTCTCGAACCATCACCTGTTGCACTTTCCCCTTGCCACAGCTTTCTAGACACTTGGTGCTCCTCACTGTTCCTTGAACACACTGTGCAAACTCTTTACACGGAGACCCTTGCACTGACTACTTTCTCTGGAGGGAATTCTCTTCAGCCAGCTGTCTGTGTGTCTGAAGCCTCATCTACTTCTAATTTTCTTTAAAAGCTATCTTCTTGATAAGGCCTTCAATGATAACCATTTCATAAATTTTAACAAGCTCCCACAATTTCTACACTCCTGATTCCCTTTACCCTGGCCCACTTTTTATTTTTCTATAGAGTTTAATAATTTTAATATTCAGAATAACTCAGTCATTTATTATGTCTACTATGACTGTTTATCTCTACATCCTAGAATATAAATTCACAAAGGCAGTGATTTTTTTAATGTTTTAATCACCAATGCATCCCAAGTATGTCAATGCATACCTGGCATTCACTAGACACTTTAGAAATATTTGACAAATGGAAGAGATATATCTTTCCTTGATGCTCCAAATAAAAGAAAAATATAAGTTTATTCAACAAAAAATAAGCAGGCACACGTTTCCCACGGATATATTTACAGCTTTTGAAAAATGCATTGTCAATTTGTATTCAAGATTACCCTAAATAAATAACCAGGAAATTCCATTCCAATTTTTTGGAAGAAATAATTGCTGTGGAAGAATCATGTAGATAGTTCCAAAATTCTGTGCTCTCTCTGACTATGGCTAAGAAGAAACTGTCCAGCCAGCAGTTACAGTCCTTTGCCATGGGACTTTTAGTGAAAGTAATATGCATCATTTCCAAAATCAGATGATTAAGTGAGTGCACTTATTTCCAAGCCATCTCTTTATAAGTTTGTCAGCTAGGAGTAGAGAATTCTGAAACACTGAAGGATAGTATGTGGCGAGATAAATGGTCCTGGATCCCCGAATCACTTCATAGAGGAAAGCCACTTGTGACTCATTAACACCTGCAATTGAATGTTAGATAAGTGAGGAATACATAATTAATGTGTAAAGTCATTGAAATTTGTGGATTTATTTGTTATATCAGATGGCATAACCTTAAATGCAAAAAAGAATTTAGTTAGGATATAGAGTTGGACATCACAAATTTGTATATGATTACAACTACAGAATTCATGATCTTATAGAACTATGCAATTCAAGTGCCCAATCAGAAAAATAAAAATATTCCCAAGATGAACTACTGTTGCTTAGTGATATTTGTACAGTCAAATGGTTATGAAAGCTATTCATAAGAACAAGATACATAGAAATTCTGATTTTACAACCAAATTTATATGGCATATAAATATAAGAAAAAATAAATGTAATAGATGAATTAGATGAGTATGGTTGTTTGGAGGTCCACAATAGGATTTTGTTTTAATTATTTGGGCATGTCCCCAGTACATTCTGATTTCCTTAAGAAATGGAATCTATTACATATTATTGTAATTATATGTTTACTTATGTCTCTCATTCTGGGGTATGTCATCCCTTTGTGAACATAATGATGCTTAGAATGTATTTTAAAAATAATAAATGACTAGAAGGCTATATGATTTGATGAATATCTCCTAGAAGATACAAAATGAACTGACGACAGACATTCTCAGACAGATACAGAGAGAACTCACAAACTAATTTTGCAGATTCTAACCTGGGTCCCATCACTTTCAGAGTTTTAAAGTTTCAAAAAAAAAAGAACAAGAGCTTCCCCACCTCAACCTACCACTAGACAGCACTGGTTCTCTAATGCTAAAAAATATATGTGCCCATGAGAGTCACATTTAAATCACCATGGATAGCTACATGCAATTAGGTACTCATTGTTCTACTTAAACTGTTTCCAAAACCAAAACCAAACGAACAACTCTTTCCATTTCCTCCATCTCTAATATCTACTTATATAGGCAAATGCTGTTTATCATTCAAGACTTAACAGCAAATACAAAGTTCCTTTATGAAGAAACCTTCACAAATACTTTAAAAAGTCCTTAAATAATCATGATTAACACTTTAAAAAATAACTTCTATAAAAGTAGTACCTCCTCTGGCTAAGAGGTTTTAGCCAAAATTGGACAATAGTCCTATTATCTAATAGGACTGTGATTGCCTAGAGGGCAGGAAAGGTGTCATGGGCATCTTTTTCCTGTTTCCAGGTTTAATGAGATATAATTGACAAAAATTATATGTATTTTGATGTAGAATATGATGTTTTGATATAGGTATACATTGTGAAATGATTACCTCAATCAAGCTACTTAACATATCTGTTACCTTATTTACCTTTTGTGTATGTGCGGTGAGAACACTTAAGATCTACTCTTAGCAAAATTCAAGTATACAATACAGCATTATTAACTATAGTCACCAAGCCGTACTTTAGACCACCAGAACTTATTCATCCTGCATAACTGAAACTTTGTATGCTTTGACTGGTATCTCCCCATTTCCCCCTACTCCAGGCCCCAGCAACCACCATTCTACTCTCTGCTTTTATGGATTTGACTTTTTTGAACTAGACATAATAGTAAGATCATGTAGTATTTGTCTTTCTATGTCTGACTTATTTCACTTAGCCTAATATTCTTCAGGTTCATCCATATTGTCACAGATAGCAAGATTTCGTTCTTTTTAAAAGCTAAATAATGTTCCATTGTGTATATATACATGCATATAATGGAATTTACATTATGTATGTAACTATGTGTATTATTATATACACAATGGAATACATACATATAATTTTTTATCCATTCATCTGTCCACAAAACCTAGTTTGTTTCCATATTTTGCCTATTATGAATAATGTTTCAGTGAACACAGCAGTGCAGATATATCTTCAAGGTACTGGTTTCAATTCACTTGTATATATACCCAGAACTGGACTGCTGGATCATATGGTAGTTCTATTTGTAATTTTTTGAGGAAATTGCATAATATTTCCATAATGGCTGTACCAATTTTCATGCCTACTAACACTACAAAGGTTTTTAGTCTTCTTTCTCATTATATGGGGCTTTGCTCATAGTAGGTAGGTGCTCAATGAATGATTATGGTATTGAATAATTTTGAAAAAGTGTAAATCCTAAGTAAACAAAAGAATTGTCAATAGTCATATGTTTATTAATGATGTAAACTATTTAGAGAATCCAGATTTAAAAAATATATATTATTCATATTCCATAAAATGAAGTATATACTAGTCCCATTCTGCCATATAAAAGAAGAAAGTCTGATGAAAACTTCCTCAATAAGACTATCAATTTATAATCTAAATATTAAGACAAAAAAAGTCATTGCTCCATATCCTAGTTTACAGTCAATTAAAAAAATTCTTCAGTTATTGAATAAAAAAAAAGGAAAAAGAAAAGATGTTCTGTCTGCTAATGCTAGGAAAATTGGCTTCACAGCTGGCTGACTGGTTCATTCCGCAAGAAATCGGTCAACTTTCAAAGACCTGAAAGATAGATTTATACTCTGTTAGGAATAATAAATTTGCAGAGCCAACTGGGAGTAAAGAACTCAGGCAATTAGAATAACTTGGAAAAATAAGAACATATCCTCACTGACTCTCTGAAGCTAAACCAATACTATGTCTAACCTTTGGACCCATTTTGTTGAATTTTCTATTGTAAACTTTCATATTATCATAAACATTTAGTCTAAAAACTCGTCATATTCTTTAGCTTCCTTTTCAGTCATCTGTTCTTGATTTCCCTCTCATGTTCTGCAAGCTAACTTACCTTTGCAACATACATATTTCCCTTTTTTGCCATCAAGGGAAAAGAATGCTTGGTGTTTGTCTAGGATATTATGACTACAATGTAGGATATGCCTCCTACCAGGTGGGGTGCAACATAAAATGTATCCTACTTTGTCTTGCTGGGAAGGTGAGAGGAATTTTGCCATTTATATTGTTTTATATATTTCCTGTAAATGTGTAGGAAATGCTTGTTTGAAGTTCTGAAGCAAACTACCTTGATGTTCACAGAGATGAGATAAACTATTTGATGAAAGAAATCATATTCAAGAAAAATCCTATGAGAGGAAGGCAGACTCTTTATTTACATGAAGATCAAAGAAGCTTCACATGAATTGAGACTACACATTTTTTCCCCTGGGTGATTTGGAAAGAATAACCTACATGGCTGAAAGAGAAAAGTGGTAAGTCTTTAATGACTGTATTTTGGTTTTATGGATTTAAAAAAAATTGCTAAGCAAACTAAAATAATATACTTGCAAAATTTGGGGGGTTTTCTTCAGGAAATACTCTATAAATTCCATAATGATCAATATTAAATAATGAGTGAACATATTAAGATAAAATATGTTAAACATTAAAATTATAATTATATATATTAAAATTATTGATATTATGCTTTTTAGTTTTTACAAAATAACCAACAATTGGACTTATATGAAAAAAAAAAAGCTACACTTAACAAACAAATGCTATCTATGATTAAAGACTTCTATAATCAAAGCCAGTAGAGTATTGTGCAGATGCCAGGATAATTTAATACAACAAACAGAATTCCTCTAAATACCCAACACCATAATGATTTGCTGCCTAATATAATATTCTTTGCTCTATAAAAGAATGGATGTTGCCCTCAAATGAGAAACTTAAGAGTGATGATTCATGTGAAGGGAAACCACACATTCTTAAATCATTAGCTTTTTCCTTCTGTTATGTAACCTACCTTCTTTTTCTCCCTTATAAGGTTAATAGAGCTTTACGGAATAGGAAGGAAAGTAAAAATGCAATCAACTTCAAAAATCACTTTGGCACAGTACAGTAAAATGCATCCAATTAAAACATTAAACAGTATGCTAATAATTATGTTTCTTTTAGTGCCTTTTCATCAAGAATTTCAAAGTCAAATTTATAATTCCTCAATTATGCTCTGGACATCTCTAATTCTGATTGCTGGCAAGTCTTCATCCCTTCCCCCTTCCTAATCTGCACTGAAAATTCTAACTGAATTTATGGACAATCAATCTGCTTCCCAATCTGTAAGACTTGGGTTCTCCTTCATCTTCTTCTGCCTTTGCTCAGCTAGTTGAGTGACTAATTCTGGGTAATTTGTAAACAGAAGTTGGCTAATTTAAAAATGTTAAAAAATCAGAATTATGGGCTTTTAAAAATGAATGAACTTCTATGACTTTCAGACATAAGTGCTTAGCTTGAAGTGCTCTACCAAAATTCACAAGCAAAGGGTGATTAGCAAGGAGCATTATGTTAAACATGCAAATTAGTGCTTTTAGGGCTTTTATAAACAATGGTATCTCTGAATAGATTATCTGCAAATATGTGGCACTGCTTTCATAATTCAAGTATTTCTTCATTGTACTTAAAAAAGAAAAAGCCACAGACCTATGAGTGAAGTTATAATTGGCTTAAGCACTCTACACATTATCAAATTCCAAATTAGTTGAATCTAACTAAGAAAATTTCACCAAATAATATAGCCTTCTATATTGTATAATGGATGATCTTTAAATTTCTCATCAGGCCTTTTCTGGACTTCTATGACTAAATTTATTGTTCCTGTTTTAAAAAGCAGTAATTATCCACCTGTGTGTTTTCTTCCTTCAGAGTATTTGTCTACTCATTTTGTTATGTCATTTTATTTATGAGGCTAGTTTTCAGTGTTCTGATACTTCTTTTTATTTTCTTGAAATTCCTTTACATGATTCAAATATTTGAAAATCTTGCCTTAAACTAAGTTAGAATCCTTTAAACCACAGTTTAAAAGAACTAAATGTAAAGCCCCAAATTACCTAAAGTCTAATTCCAAACTTATCTTTAACTATCCATGTATCATTCAGCAATCCAGAAAATACACTCTTTATTTTTAAAACAAAATGAATGACCTTAATATGTCTTTAAATATTAAAAACCATATAGTAGAAAGTTAAAGCTTAACGTTATGTGGTTTGAGGTTCCTGATACCTCAGTAACCAACAGCAGTGCCCTATGTATTGAAGGTCATATGCTAATAGGAAGATAAGCAAGAAATGGTCCTTCTTTCCTTCATTCTTACATTGGTACAATTTTTACCTGTCCATCTCTCTATAAATGATCTTATTTGATTGCTCATAACAACTTATGAGACAGAAAGGAAAGCTATTATTAGCCTCATTTAAAAGATAAAAGCAAGTAGTTTCAAAGAGATCAAGCTTTTGTTAGAAAATTCTAGAGCTAGTGAGAAAGGCAGAATGAAAATTATGTAAGATGTTATTGTTACATATTGATTAGGGTGCACTGTTCTTGAATGACATTCTTTAGGCCTCTCTTCCTGAACCACATAATACTGTCCCACTGTGAAACAGGCATTGCAATTTTGTATTTACTTCTAATGTATCTCAAAGGGAACCTTGTTTAATGATATAACATTTGTAAATCTCTTTGAATAAAGAAATCATTTAAATGCAAAGTACTCCTGAACATTATCCCCTTTACTCTCCCACTGGGTACATAAAAATCAAATAGGGCTGACTGTGATCTTTTAGGAACATAAAAGTGTCATAAATTGACTCCTTGCACCTAGCTGCACCACCCGCTGGAGAAACCATGCACCTCAGGCAGTTCTCTAAGTGAGGTTATGATACCCAGGCCACAAGCCCTCCACGGAGCATTAGCGGGGGAAATTGACAAGCTGAAAAACCGGTCCTACACTTGCACTTAGTTTCAAATCAGCAGGCACTAGGAATTAGTTTCTCAGGCAGCTCAAGCAAACTCACGGACAGAGATCAGACTTGCACAGAAGGGGAAAGCATGGCTCTTGGAATCAAAAATGATGCCGCACGGCAGAGAAAAAGAATTCTGTACAGTTCCATCGCTCCTGCTGCCAGTGGCCCTTGTACGCACGTCCTCTCCCTCGTTTCCTCTTACTTTCTATTGCCACTTAATGTGTTGTTCCAGTAATCTAGTAGTGGGGTCCTAATGGGCTTGCAACTTGAGTTTCATTCCTTAATAAACGAAATTTCCCCAAATCCAACTGTCGTTCATTCTTTCGTTGCCTGGGATATTCCCTGTGGCGCAACCAGTGTAATTCCTGTCTTAGGGTATAAAGAGCTTGACTAGCAGGGAGGGTCTGTCCTCTTTGATGCAGGCTGTTAGTTTTGTTGCTCTTTGGTTTATCAATGTTTCTAACGGGTTACTTATGCTTCCTCCGTACTTTACCTACACACCAAATCTCCTACAAAGCCCTGCTTTCACTCATCCTTCATGGAATTACAAATTTTTAAACTATTGATGTAAAATGTACCTGCAGTGAAAGACACAGGTGTTGAAAAGCTCAGAGAGGCGGCACCTGGAGGCTCAGATGATTGAGCATCTGCCTTCAGCCCAGGTCATGATCTCCAGGTCCTGGATGGAGCCCAGCATCTGGCTCTCGGCTCAGCGGGGAGGCTGCTTCCCCTCTCCTTCTGTCTCTCCCCCTGCTTGTACTCACTCTCTCTCTGTCTCAAATGAATAAATACAAGATGCAGAGCATTCCACCAATCCAGAAAGTTCTCATCCAGTAAATCCTCATAACCTATAAGTTACCACTGTTAAGATTTTTATTTCCACAGATAATTTTTTTGAGGGCAACAACTTCATGAAAATGAAATCATACAACACGTACTGTTTTCTGTCTGCTTTTTCATTTTTTTTCAGTTCCATATAAATTTTAGATACCATTTATCAGGTTGAGGAAGTTTTCTTCTGTTTTTGGTTTGTGGAGGGAATTTATCATGACTTTACTTTAACTTTTGTTAAATGTTTTTCCTACGTCTGTTGAGATAGTGACATGGTTTCCCTCCATTCCTCTGTTAATTTTTTTATCAATTTTTTTTAAACCAACTTCACATTTATGGGATAAACCCAATTTAATTTTTGCTATATTATCCTTTTGATTGGATTTGATTGTTGGATTTGATGATCTAAATATTTTTAAATTTTTGCGTAAGTGATCCATATATATATATATTTTTGTTTGTTTGTTTGTTTAAATGATCCATGTATTTGTATAAGTGATTCATATATTTTTTTCCTTCTATTGTCTTTCTCCAGTTGGTATCATGGTAATTCTAGTCTCCTAAAATCAGTTGGAAAGTGTTTCTTCTCTCTTCCTCTGCTTACTAAAAGAGATTGTGTAGGACTGATATTATTTCTTCCTTAAACATTTGATAGAAATCACCAGCGCTATCTTATTGGCTTAAAGTTTTCTGTGTGGAAAGTTTTTTAATTACCACTCATTTTCTCTAACAGATATAGGGCAATTAAATATTATTTATTCTTGAGTCAGTTCTGATAATTTTTTTATTTTCAAAATTGTTCTAATTGCATCTAAGCTAGTTAATTTATTAGCATTAAGTTGTTTATTGCATTCCCTCTTAATCATTTTTCTATCTTTTTAAACTGTAGTAAGGCCCCCTTTTAAATTTTGATACTGGTAATCTATGTTTTATCTTTTTATTGATCTATTTAGACCTGAAGCTATTGCATTTTTCTAAAAAAAAAAAAAACATTTTTTTATTTTCTTTATTGTGGTCCATTTTCTGTTTCACTGATTAACAATCTTACTAATATTATTTTCTTCACATATAAATTTTTCTTCATATAGGTTTAATTTGGACCTCTATCTTTAGCTTCTTTTTTTTTTTAAGATTGTATTTATTTATTTATTTACCAGAAAGAGAGAACACAAGCAGGGGGAACAGCAGGCAGAGGGAGAAGCTGGTTCCCCACTGACCAAGGAGCCCAAAGTAGAACTCGATCCCAGGACCCACGGATCATGACCTAAGCTAAAGGCAGACACTTAACTGACTGAACCAACCAGGCATCCCTACTCAACTTCTTAACTGGAAAATTAGATCTTGATTTTGAACCTTTCTTCTTTTTTTTTTTCACTTTTTTAAATTTAATTTTATTTTTCCAATGTTCCAAGATTCATTGTTTATGCAGCACACCCAGTGCTCTATGCAATATGTGCCCTCCTTAAAAACCTTTCTTCTTATCTCATGTAAACACTTAAGGTGTAATTTTCTTTCTAAAAGATCATATATATTATACATACATAATGTATAACTAATAATCTGAAATACACTTTGTATTTTATTTACCTAAAATTCAAAATATTTTAAACTTTTCTTTATGATTTCTCATTGGACCTTAGAGTTTTTAAGTATTTTTAACAACTTACTATAAAATTCATATACCATATACTTCACCAAGTTAAAGTTTACAATTCAATAGCTTTAGTATAGTAAGAGTTGTGCATCTATCACCAGAAACAATTTTAGAATATTTTCGTTATTCCAAAAAGGAACCCAGGACTCTTTTGCTGTTACCATCCATTTCCCTTCTCAGCAGCCCTGGGCAACCACTAATCCACTTTCAATCTATATAGGCTTGTCTATCCTAAACATTTCATGTGAAGGGAATCATATAATATGTGGTCTTTTCTAATGGGGTCTTTCACGTAACATGTTTTTAATATTCATTCATGTGATGGCTTGGTATATTTTATTTATTCATTCATCAGTTAATGGACACTTAGTTTGTTTCCACTTTTCAGATATGATGAATAATGCTGCTATCTACATTTGTGTACCTGTTTCTACATATACATATACATTCATTTCTTTCGGATAAATACCTAGATGTAAAATTACCAGATCATTAGTAACTCCATATTGAAGGAACTGGCATACTGTTTTCCAAAAGAATTATTTTACATTTCCATCACCAGTGTCCTGGGGGTTCCATTTCTCCGTGGGCTCACCAACACTTGATACTTCTAAATTCTTGAGTCTAGCCATCCTAGTGGGTGTGAAGTCATATCTCAGTGTAGTTTTGATATGTTTTTCCCTAATGACTAGTGATGTCTAGTATCATTTTATATCCTTATTGGTCATCTATATACCTTCTTTGGAGAAATGTTGATTCAGAGCCCTTGTTCATTTTTAAATTATGTTGTCTTCTTACTGAGTTATAAGAAGTTGATATATATTCTTGATATAAATGCTTTGTCAGATATATGATTTCTAAATATTTTCTCTCATTCTGTGAGTTTTCTTTCATGTTATCTTTTGAAACACAAAAGTTATTAAATTTGATGATGGCTAGCTGATTTATGTTTTCTTTAAATGCTTGTGTTTTTTGGTGTCTTATCTAAGAGTCTATTGTCAAATCTAAGAACATGGTCTCTGTGTTTTAGTCCATGGACTTCAGCTGAAACAGATTGCTCCCTATAATATGGGTGGTATTAATCCAATCAAATATTTGAATACAAAAAAAAAGTCTGAATTCTTCTGAACAAGAGAGAATTTTCTAGAAGACTGTGATTGGACTTCGTCTGCAACATCAGGTCTTCCTGATTCTCACAACAGCTTGTCATCCTTCACACACATACCATAATAATAGCTCTTCTTGGTCTCTAGCCTACTGGCCCACCTGCAGATTTAGAATTCACCAGGCTCCATAATCATATAAGCCAATTCCTTTTAATAAAACCCTACATATGCACACACACACACACACACACACACACACACATCCTATTGATTCTGTTTCTCTGTAGATCCCTGACTAATACAAATTTTGGTACAGAGAGTGGTTCTAGAGCAATCAAAATTTAGGGATGGGTTTTCTGAATTGATTATGGGGCTTCCAGAATGGCTATCTAATTTTATCAGATGTAAATATACTAATGCACTGATAGTCCATGGCATAGCTTGGCAAAGGAGAGAAGCTCTTACTTATACTACTGGACACTTTTTTTTAAGGAGGGAGGGGAAGGGGCATAGAGAGAGGAAAGAGAGAATCTTAAGCAAGCTCCATGCCCAGTGCAGAGCCTTGGAATCATGACCTGATACAAAATCAAGAGTTAGACTTAACCAATAGAGCCATGCAGGAACCCCACCACTCCTGGACACTCCTAATCAAACACTTTTAAGAAGCAAGGATCTGGGTGACAGTGTATTTTATATTTTTGAACATTTTTGTCAAACTAACAAAATAAGATTGTTAGTTGCTCCTAATATTTCTGAACAAAGTGGGTAAGGAGAAGGATGTACTCAGGAATTAGAATTCCTAGCTCAAGTACAACATAAATGACCTGAAAGTTTCCATGTGGCCTGAAAAAGACCTTTATCACGTAGACATAGGGCTGAGATTGCTGAAAATCAAATCAAAGTCATAAACTGTAAGTGGCTAAATTATAGACCCAGTTTGAATTCCCAGCCTCACAGGGTATCTACTTTTATAAAGTGAGGGCATTGATAGGGAAGGAATGGGATCCTCAGAGTTGGAACTGGGATGTGTAAGAACCTGATGAAGCTGGGGATGCAGAGCTCCTAAATGCTAATGAGTTTTCTTTGTCAGGAGAAGTTGCCTTACCAACCTCCTCTGAGAGAGTTAACCTTGCGTTGCCTGAGGAAACTGTGATGGCCTCCCCGGAAGCTGTTGCCTTACAAGAGATTTCTGATTCTCTTCAGAACTCATCTCCACAATGCATCTTTGCTACTGGACCTACAACTAGATTCAAGTCCCAGCAAGCCCCTGGGTGAGGTACAATGTGGGACTTATAATGGGGTGTGCTACACTCCAAAATAATAACTTGAATTTTCTAATTCATACAAACAGAAATTCAGAGAATGTATAGGAATGAATATTAAGGGTGTAGCATAGTGTTGGAAGAAAGAAAGTTAAATCAGGCTAAATTTATTGATATGAGCCCACTAAGCAGGGATTCTGCATTTAATATTCCAGCTCAGGGAGTTAGAAAAGTCTCTAATTGCTTCATTGGTTGACTGAAACATAGAGCAAAAGGTAGCCCCATAGCAAATGGTTTAGAAATGCCAGCACTGCCTTGGCTTACTGTCAAGGAAGGGATTCAAAGATGCAGGGAGATTGGAATGTTAGGATAGATTTGTCATTTAAGACCTACTCACCCCTCTGAGAGGATTTAGAAGGTACACATTTCACCATGACTACAAAAAATGAATTTTAAACATTCCTCCCATGGCCCTCTGTAAGTCATATCTTACAGTGAGAACTGCGGTCATTGAATTGGGAAACTTAAATGCAGTGAAAGTAGTAATTGTATCCAAGGGTAGCAGGGGCCAAGTGGTGGCACTCAACAGCAAAAGGCAAGGTAGATACAGTTACTGGAATGGAAGAGCAGAGTCAAAGCATCAGTCAAAATAATATGAGTCAGGCAGATTTATGTCATTGGTTAGTTGATCAGGTTATTCCTAAAAGTGAAATTGATAGGAAGGCTACTAAAATTTTACTTGATCTATATAAGTAAAAAAATTCTAGGTTAAGTGAACAAAAGTCTAACCTGAATAGTAAAAAACGTAGTCATGACCCCATTAATCCATTCCTAGACATGAGCCAATTTACAGACCCAGAACACGTTGAATGAATGGGGAGATCAGGTCTCCTTGAGGAAGGTCTCTGATACACTGACAAAAATTTATCCTGTTAATATTTCTCCCAGTCTTTCTCAAAAGGACTGATGTCCTTTTACTAGGGTAACTGTGCATTGGGGAAAAGGACATATTTAGACATTTCAGAAACTACTAGACCCTGGCTCTGAACTGACACTAATTTCTCACAACCCCAGATGTCACTATGGTTCACCAGTCAAAGAAGGGGTTTATAGTGGTCAGTTGATCGATGGAGTTTTAGATGATGTCTGCCTCACAGTGAACTCAGTGGTCCCCAACCTTATCCTGTGGTTATTTTCCTTATTCCAAAATAAGTATTTAGAATAGACACAGTCAATAGGTGGCAGAACCCAAACATCAATTGCTTGACCTGTGGAGTGAGGACTGCTATGTTGAGAAATGCTAAATGGAAGCCATTGAAACTGCCTTTACCTAGGTTAATGGTAAACCAAAAGCAATAGCTAATTTCTGGAAGGACTGAAGGCTTTAGTGCCACCATGAAGGACTTGAAAGATGAGGGAGACTTGCCCATTTGGCCTGTGAGGAATACAGATATATCCTGGAGAGAAACAGTGGATTATCAAAGGCTTAAATAGGTGGGGACTCTATTTGCAACTGCTGTGCCGGATGTGATTTTGTTTCTTGAGCAAATTAACATATCCTCTAGTAACTGATACACAGCCATTGATCTGGCAAATGCTTTGTTCTCCATCCCTGTTAATTTGAGACCACCAGAAACAATTTCCTGCCAGATGACAAGGTCAAGAATACCTTCATTCTTCTATCCAAGGAGTATGTCAACTGTATTGGTCTGCTATAGCTGATTTTATATATATATATATATATGTATATATATATATATATATACCACAGATTGTGTGGCTTAAACAA
The DNA here is from genome assembly GCF_922984935.1 of Meles meles. Classification (NCBI taxonomy): domain Eukaryota; kingdom Metazoa; phylum Chordata; class Mammalia; order Carnivora; family Mustelidae; genus Meles; species Meles meles. Next base: position 52,908,418 of record NC_060077.1, read on the forward strand.
TAGAAATTTATTTTCTCATGGTTCTGGAAGCTGGGAGTCAGGGTGTCAGCAGGTTTGGTGCTCTTGAGATTTCTCTCCCTGGCTTGCAAATGCTGCCTCCTCAATGTGTCTTCACATGGCCCCTTCCCAGTGCTTATGCATCCCTGGTATCTCTCTCTCTCTCTTCTTATAAGGACACCAGTCCTATTGAATAAGAACCTCACCTTTAAGACATTATGTAATCTTAATGACTTCCTTAAGGGCCGTATCTCCAAATACAATCATGTTCAAGATTGGAGCTTCAACATAAGGATTTTAGAGGACAAAGTTCAGTGTATAACATTGATTCTCTAGTCCTATGTCAAAATTTAGTTTATAAGGGTGTTGATTGTCTCTCTATTTCCCCAAGATATCACATTGGTCCATATCCTTGGAATTACTGAGGAAGAAGCCACAACTACTCTAAACTTACTGGAAAGATATTTTCATGTTGAGGGTTGGGGGGCAAAAAACCTACAAAAACAGAGGCCTTGCACCTCAGTAAAATGTCTAGGGATCCAGTGATGTTGGGTGTGTGAAGATAACCTTTCTAAGTTGAAGAATAATTTATTGTATCTGATCTCTCCTACACCAAAAAAGAGTCACAATGTTTAATGGACCTCTCTGGATTTTTGAGGCAACATATTCCTTATATGTGTGTGTTACTCTGTCCTATTTACCTCAGTGACCCATAAAGCTGTTAGTTTCCAGTGGGGTCCAGAAAAAGAAAGGACTCTATGATAGGTCCTGACTGCTGTGTGAGCAGTTCTGCCATTTGGGTCATATAATCCAGAAGATCCAAAGGTGCTTAAAGTGTTTGACTCTGTTTGAAGACTTTGGTGGGTCCCTGCATATGAATCACAATGTAGGCCCTTAGAATTTTGGAGAAAAAGCCTGCCACTACCCTCCTTTTGAGAAATCATGTTTGACTTCCACTGGCCTTAGTAGAGCCTGAATACTTAGCCACGGGGCATCAAGTTAACATGTGACCTGAACTCCCCATCATGAACTGAATGCTTCTGACCCACTAACCCATAGAGCTGGGCATCTACAGCAGTCCTCCATCATCAGACGGAAGTGGTATATACAAGATCAGGCACAAACAGGGTAGATTATAACCAGACTTCTGGAGATAAAAAGACCTGTTAGGATGACCTATTGGTACTCAACAACCCATGAGTGAAGAGATTGATAACAGCTGGGAGTGAAAAAAAAAAAAGAAATAAATGAGAGGGCTATGTGTGTATAAATGGCTGCTGAAGACAGATGAGTAGAATGAGACACTTCTGCAGATATTTGGGAGATAAAACAAAAAGTCCCAAAGATAAAACCTGGAGAAACAACAAAATTATTCATAGAGATATTGGGATATGATGGATGAGCAAAATGACATAAAAAATATATGAAACATTTATACTTATATTTTAAGTACCTAAAATCACCGGAGATAAGAAAAAATACACATTAAAACAATGACTTGTTTATCAGATTTTCAAATATTGTAAAGTTGAATAATGAATAATGATGCTTGCCATACAGAGAATCAGGTGCTTTTATGTACTAATATTGAAAGTATAAACATTTATAGTCCTTTTGCAGAGTAATCTCTGTTCTCCCTCAGTTCAAGTATATGTTTATAATTTAGTAATTACACTTCGGAGTTTATATTCCAGATAAATGTTTGCCTGATACTTATGGGACAAGTAGGGGATATTCATCAAATTGTTATCTGTGAAAGTGAGGGGTTAGAAACAAACTAAGACCAAAAACATGAGGCAATGGATAGTGTGGGCAGTACATAGCATATGTGGCAGGTGCACTATTGTTAAAATACTCACTGTACTACTCATAAGATCCTCCTCATTGGGCGCATCCTGCAAAGAGATTATATTCCCTACCCAATCCTCATCACACTTGGAAATGTAACTTATGTTGGCCATTGAAATAGGAGTGGAAATGGCATGTACCTTCTCTAAGCAGAAGCTTTAAGAACCAGCACATGGGTCTCCTGTGCCTCTTTTTCTTCTGTCACAGGAATGGCTCTTTTGTAGATAGGAGCTCTTCCTTCACCCAGATCCTGTTGTGAAGAGGATATAGAACAGAGGCACAGACAACATGTTATGCAAGTAAGAATTAAACTTTTGTTTTTATAAGTCACTAGAATTCAGGTCATGTGTTTTCTTCGAGTGCAACCTCTTAAAAGTTACCTGTTACTTTGCGGAATGCCTCATCGTAGTTAGATGAAACTCATATTTGGATCTGAAATAATTGACTGAAAGAAAGAAATACAGGGGGTATCTGGGGACAGCATGGGGTGAGCCTCTGACTCTTGGTTTTAGGTTTTTGCGCAGGTTGTGATCTCATAGGGTCTTGAGGTTGAGCCCCACAAGCTCTACCTCAGCTCAAGATTCTCTCCCTTTCTCTCTGTCCCTACCTCCACCCCACTGGTAGACTCTCTCTTTTAAAAAAATTAAAAAAAAAAGTAGGAAAGAAATGCAGTATAAGCTGTATAACACAATATTAGTTAAATAAATTCAAAACATAACAAATGAGTCAAGCTACATATTTTAGAAGAATACATATACAGTCAATGAACAATTCATATATTAGAACAATTGCCTATGGAAGCTAAAGAGAATGTGAATGGGGAACAGAGATAAAAAGATGTAAAACAATATATGAATATTAATCTACATGTGAATATGCTTACATACGAAATAGATAAATCCCTCAAAGGGAAAAAAAAAGTTTTAAATGTGAACAATAAGAGCAATGTAATTAACTCAATCCTTTGTACCTAAGGACCCAAAACAAACAAACAAACAAAAATATTAAAGAGAGGGAAAGAAAGTGAAAAAGAAACAAATTTTAGGGAAGTTTATAGGGTAAAATGTTTCATGAAGTAGGCGGAAATTTAGCAATATCAAATACCATTAAAGGTCAGAGAAGATAAGAATTGACAAGTGCAGCTATACTCAAAAAAACATTGACAAGTGGCTATTTGTTTTGCCTGTTACAAAGTCACTAATGCAATCCTGTGTTTCTATAATTGTAGGTATCACGAAAGCATGGGATGACTTAGAATGGAAATTTGGAAGCAGTTTGTCAGGGAACTGTGCAATTGTATCTATTCCTCCGTCCTAAACTTTTGCAGGAAAGAAGAGGATTTGACAGCATTAATTGTATGTCTAAGCTGGAAAAACATTCTCCCCCGATTGATTTTGTGGTAATAGCCCCTTAGAAGTTTTGGCCAAAGTCCCTTTGGCATTCCACAAAAATTGTCAGATGACTTCTGGTCTATTCTTTGAGAGATTATGGTTGTCTCATTCCAGAACACATGATAGTTACTGTTAGATAAGCTTCTGTACTCTTGCTGTGATTTTTATTTATGGAGCCCATTGAGATAGTGTTTGTGAGCTCAGTACAAAAGTAGGTGCCTAGCAGGTATGGGCTGTCTTTACTTCCATTGTAGTCTCCAGGTGTGCTCCGTGTCCTTGGCAGAATATCGGAGGACATAAGCCTTTGCACAGCAATGCATGTAGCTTTTCCCTCCTTCTGATCTCATATTTTCCTTGAAGAATTGAATTTGTGGCAAAATAGAATATTGTTCTGTAACTTATCTCAAGATCCCCATGATCCAAATTTTTGATGCCTACATTATTCTACGATTTTTATGACCTTAGAGTTTCCTGATATGAAACATACTTTTCTCTCTTTCTCATGCTTATTTTATTGAAACGATGTTAGGGAGTTTGTGATAAGGCAGGAGAATATTAATTTCTCAAAGAAACCACTTTTACTTTTAAATTCTCAGTAAGGAAAATGCATGAGAGAAAGGAAAGATAAGAAAATAATACAGAAATTAAAGGAGATAATTATTTTTAAAATCAGAGTTGGAAAAAATTAAAATTTTAAATAATGAAAGTGGATGATATATGTGAATAGGTTAAGGAATATTTAAGTCTTATCCTCAAATCACTTCCATCTCTCCCAAGATTTTCCCAGGATGTATTATATTTTATGTAAATTAGCTTGAGTTCATGATAAAACAAAATTTTCCTAAAGTTTGATCCAAAGAACAATAGTCCTAAGAGGTTTCCTTTGAAATAAGAAGGGAAAATTCTGCCTACTTTATTATCTTGAAGACTCCCCAGTCACATTAATATATTAAAAGTGCTAAGACAAACTAACTTAAAGAGAGTTGTTTAACTTGAACTAACACAATTTTTCCAAATTTATTTGAGCCCATAGTTGTCTTTTTATTTTTTTTTCCTTTTCCATAATAGCTATTAATAGGCCTTAGAACTAAAACTTTTTGGATCATGCTTTGGTAAACACGACAAAGGTATTTGAATGGTAAACATTTTAAACTTGATTAATACAGTGTTCAGTAGATAACATTCATTCAGTAAATGTTTACTGTAAATTTAAAGCCAATGAATATACATTATTTCAGTTGATTATCTGAATATTACCTTAAGATAATCAAAATATATGTTATCATCTCTGGTGAACAGAAGAGGAAAGAAAACATAGTGGATATGTAAATCCCCAAAAGTCACACATTTAATTGGTTGAAGAAACTGTGAATTAGGGGAGATGTATTTTCTTTTCAATCATTTTTTTTGCATTAATGTCAATTTATTGTGCAAATATTTAATTTATTTAATAGCTATATCTTACCATACCCCATAAATCATCTCCCTAAATAATTTCAAAGGCAATATTATAACAATGTACAGTAATAATCAAAGAGAGTGAAAATCAATTTTTATCCACGTTCTTAATGAATAGCACAGGTATCAGAAAGGACTTAAGAGATAGAATAAAGGTAATATTTTAAATTAAGGAAAAGGCAAAATAAGTTTTAACCATTGTTGCCTTTTTAACTCAGACTTTTAAAAGAAGCCAAATACTGTAATCATGGCATTCATCTTTGTATAAGACATAATGAGGCCAGAATATACTATTTTGTTGAGCAGTAAAAATGGCACTCTGAATTCTTTCAAATATTAATAAATATTCTAATATATTCTAAAATTCCCAGCAGCCTAAAATGACCTGTAAATTGACATAAATTCTATAAAATTCTACAGTCTTGCTGGTTCCTACACCCTGCAGCGACCACACTTTGGAGAAATGAGCTCTAACTCATATAAGATTAGCAAATAGGTAGTGAAAGCAGCGGGAACAATCTGCTCAGACAGGCAGACAGGCCAGTGCTGAAGGAGCGAGTGCCAAGGAAAGGCAGCATATCCTGCATCCTGTGGAAAAGCACATGGCTTGTCCATTGCTTAGGAATATTTGATCAGTGTAGACCTATTAAACACAATTTAAATCTATATTTATCTTCATTATAGTATCCCAGAAGACCTCAATATTCCAATAAACTTCCACCATCCGTGAGGGTCTTCATCTCATTGTGGAGAAGAAACCACATTAGCTTAATATTATTCATGAGACATGTCTGAGTTTTTCACTTCATGATTCTTTAATATTATTAGATTAAGATGGAGCAAAATTGTACTGATTTCTTAACATGAAACCTAGAATTTTGCCCAAATAAAGCTCAGCTACAACAGTTTATTGCCATGCCATTTTATAAACTTCAAAGGATCTAGTATAATAACTACACCTCCCAGGCATTTAGTAATGATGAATGTGGCAGAATTCTGGTGCTAATATCCATTTTTCCATTCTTTCACTGTAATGGCCTTATCCTCCTTCATGAAGCCAGCCTTGGAAGACACTCTGTTTTCCGGTATCTTTTGCACCTTTTTATGGTCCAAGTTTTTACCAATTTTATCAATGAGATAAGTGCAGAAGTTATGTTTAAGACTCTTCAATTTTGGGGCACCTGGGTGGCTCAGTGGGTTAAAGCCTCTGCCTTCAGCTCAGGTCATGATCCCAGGGTCCTGGGATCAAGCCCCACATCAGGCATTCTGCTCAGCAGGGAGCCTGCTTCCTCCTCTCTCTCTGCCTGCCTCTCTGCCTACTTGTGATCTCTCTCTGTTATTTAAATAAATAAAATCTAAAAAAAAAAAGACTCTTCAATTTTACCTTTAAAAGACTGGTCTCTCTCTCTCTCTCACACACACACACACACACGCACACACAAATTGATCACACACTCTCCTGTTTCCTTTCTCCATTCCTATGACTCAGACATAGGGAGGTTGAACCTGAGATGGACGCTACATATTGAGGATGGGCAGATTTATTTCTATGGTTTGGACTATGTACCTCTGAGCTGTTACATTAAGAAGAAATATATTAACTTCTTTAGTCCCTGTATTTTGAGATCTTTTGTTACAGCAGCTTAGTGAGGGGCATGTAAACACATTCACAAAATGAAGTAGACATGAGTCTTTCCCCAAAACGCAATGTCAACCACTAGCAGGAGGAGGATTGAAGTAATAATAATGAAATGACACTTCCCACTGTTCTTTCATTTTATTATTAAAGAAGAGATCATTTTAAGTCCTTCCATATTTAGTGTTAAGAAGCAACAGCTTTTTTTGCACTTGCTACATATGTGAGTATGCTTGCTATTTAAATACTTTGCGCTTATATTTCTACATTTGTTAAATGAGTGTATCTTCCACACAACATTGCTTTAAGGAATACACGGATACCTGAAAAGTTGTATTGGGTAGACAACAGTCCCATTTTACAAAGAAAAAAATTAAGATTCAGAGTTACTCTGGGATATGCCGGTAGTAACTATGATCACTTAGGCTAGAGCTCTAGTCCTTTCCCACATATTTCTTTGTCTGTATATGCTAGTGGGCTTCAGTTTCCCTCAACCTGGGGTATCTAGAAACCTGGGGGTCCAAGGACATATTCTCAGAAACAAGTGATTTTTTAAAAAAGGATTCAATTATTGCTTAGGTTTTAAAAGCTGGTTTATTAAGTAAGCTTGCCAGGTGAAGAAATTATGTTTTATTTATCTTTGTATCTACTGTTGTATCTAATATTATGATATGCGTATAGTTAAATGTCTTCAAATTCATATTGTATTAAATACATCACCTTTAAAAGCTATGACAATTAGCTAGTGCATTGAATTATTTTACCCTTTGGACATTTTATAGTGTTTTTGAGAAGAATTTAATTGTTACTTAAAAATATGATTTTAGTGCAACTGTCTCATAGGCAACTAATTGAGGTAAATAGTCTGAATAAATTAGGTAAATTAGCTCTATCTTCAATAGGTTTTGTTTTAGTTTTGCTGTTGTTATTTTATTTTGGCATGTGGATAAGTCACTCAGTGACTCACTTAAAGATTATTTAAGTAAATATTTTATCTGAAGCCTGTAGAGTTTAGGTTTAAGCTATGGAGCAGAGGATAAAAAGAATACTGTTTTAAAATTTATTGTGATTATATTGAATTTTAATAGTTCACTTAACTCAGTGTAATTTGTTTCTTGGATTACTAGATAATGGTTTTGAGGATGAAGCAGTATTTTATTCTTTTTTTGTAGTCCATAATTTGCATAATGCCTGGTAAATGGAAGAATGAGTAAATGAATGGATAAGAGAATAATACGCCACTAAAAAAGTCGTGCCTTGAGTTACTAGGTGCTGCTTCCAAAGCTGGGTGTATAATGAGAGCATACTCCCTCTTTTCTTCACCCCACAATTTTCTAGGAATAATTGCAATAGTGAGACTGCTGTGCCTCTTTTAAAAGACTTAGGTCTGCTGTGACTATGCCATGGTCCAAAGTCAAAGATTGCTATAGAATGAATGACTGTGTCCCCCGGACATTTATGTATTGAAACCTAATCTCCAATATAATGGTCGTCAGAGGTGGGGCTGTCTGTTGGGAGGTGATTAGATCATGGTATGGAGCTCTCATGGATGGGATTAGTGCCCTTATGAAAAATAGTCCAAAGAGCTCCTTCACCCCACCTGCCATGTGAAGTTACAGTGAGAAGATAGCTGTTTACGAACCAGGAAGCAGACCCACACCTGAGGCTGAATCTGCTGGTGACTTGACCTTTGACTTTCCAATCTCCAGAATAGTGAGAAATAAATTTCTGTTGTATAAGTCACCTAGTCTATGGTTATCTGTTACAGCAGCCTGAACTGATTAAGATAGAGACCTACCTTCCTTCTCTGCTGAGGGAAATATATTCCTTTCTCCCATGCACTTATATGAGCACAGGGAACCCTCCCTTACTGTAGTAACTGGGAATTAATATGAAATGTATTCACTGAAAATTAGTTATGGACCCTCATTTTCCTTTCTGGGAGCAGAAAATCTAACAATCTTGCTTTTCTTTCTTTAGACACAAAGAAGAAAAATCAAAGGAAAACTTAAAATAATGAGAGTTGTTCCTAAAGAAAGTATCTAAAACAATTTAAAGTAACTTCAAAAATAAGTGTTTTTATATATTATCTTACCTTTTTCCTTTTTTTCTTTTCTTTTTTTCTTTTGCATTGTGATTGCTTGCAACCTATCAGAGATACAAGGGAATAAACTTTTTTAACTTTTAACTTTAGTTGGCAACCATCAGAAATGTGAGGGAATTCCTGTTTTTCCCAAAATTTTCTAAAATTTACTCCATTTAAATGAATTTTAATAAAATTTTCAGGAAAAGAAGAGTTAAAACTGTGGAAGCCTCATAAAAGTTATTTTAAGATTATTTGAGGGAATTGATTAAAATATACATTTCCACAAACTGACTGGAAGCAGGATGATTGGGAGGTCTGCAGATACGTGACCAGAGACTTCTCATTTCTTTCTTCTAAATGAGGCACAATCCTTTGGAGCAGCCAGCTACATAGAACCCCGAGCAGTTTCCTTGGGATAAAGGATGTGCCAGATAAGCAAGGGAAGTTGATATTGTCCAGAAACCACCCACAGCCCTTAACTGACAAAATATTGAGATTCAGTGGCTAGATGAAGCTATTTAAGTTTCAAGGTCCTTTGAATCTACCACTGAAAGACTTTGGGCCAAAAACTATTCTAAATCATAGAAGTGCCAAAGTTTACCTGGAAAACCTTATATGTTTTTGTTCTCAGTTTTAAGGTTTTCTACTTAGGTACTAGAGAGTATCATGGTTAGAAAAATCTTTAAAACTCATCAAGATAAAATTAGAAGTGTATGCATTTGTTCTCTGGTGTATCCATTGCTAACATTTTAAAAATCTTGCTCTTCAAAAAAAATTTCCAGCTTATTGAGATATAACTGACATACAACATTGTGTAAATTTAAGGTATACAATGTGATAATTTGATATACATATGTTTTGCAAAATGATTACCACAACAGCTTAGTTAACATATTCCTCACCTCACAAAGTTACCGTATTTCTGTGTGTGTGGTAAGAACTTTCAAGATTTATTCCTTTAGCAACTTTCAGGTGCAAAATACAGTATTTTTATTTATATTTACCATGCTGTACATTAGATCCCCAGAACTTACTCATCTGATAATTAGAAGCATGTACACTTTGACAACCTAAATCCATTTCCCCTATGCCACCGCACCCCACTCTTGGCAACAGCCAATCTACTTTCTCTTTCTATGAGTTCAGTTTTGTTAGATGACATATATAAGTGAGATAATATGATATTTGTCTTTCTATGTCTGACTTATTTTACTTAGCCTAACGCCCGCAAGTTTTATCCATGCTATGCTGTATGAGAAGATTTCTCTTGTTCATGGCTGAATAATATTCTTCGGTGTGTGTGTGCATGTGTGTGTGTGTGTGTGTGTGTGTGTGTGTGTGATCACATTTTATTGTATCCATTTATCTGTCAACAGACACTGAAGTCATTCTCATGTCTTCACTATTGTACCTAATGCTGCAATAAAATAGAAATGCTGATATGTCTTCAAGATCCTGATTTCATTTCCCTTGTGTTTGTACTCAGAAGTGGAATTGCTGTATCATACAGATAATTCTATTTTTCATTTCTTCAGGAATCTCCATATTATCTTCTATAGTTGCTATACCATTTACATTCCCACCAATTGTGTATAAAAGTTCTCTTTTCTCTACATTTTAATCAGCATTTGTTATCTCTTTTTTTAAATAACAATCATTCTATCAGCTATGAGATGATAGCTCATTGTAGTTTTGATTTGCATTTCCCTAATGATTAGTGATGCTGAGCAGTGTTTCATCTACCTATTCACTACTTGTATATCTTCTTTGGAAAAATTTTTATTCAGGTCTTCTGCCAATTTTTTAATCTGGTGATTTGGGTTTTGTTTGTTTGTTTGCTTTTTTGTTTTGGGGATTTTTTTTTTTTTTTTTTTGCTCTTGCGTCATATGAGTTCCTTATATAAGTTGAATATTAATCTCTTATTAAATATTATTTGTAATACTTTGTCCAAGTCCATAGGTTGCCTTTTTGTTTTGTTGATTTTTTTTTTTTCCTGCGCAAAAGCTCTTTAGTTTGATATAGTCCCACTTGTTTATTGTTTCTATTGTAGTTTGTGCTTTTGGTGTCATACACACACGAAAAGCATTGCCAAGATCAGTGTGTAGGAGACTTTTTCCTGTGCTTACTCTGAGAGATTTTGTAGTTTCTCTTACATTTAAATCTTTAATTCATTTTGAGGTAATTTTAGTGAGTGGTGTAAGATAGGTGTCCAGTTTTGCATATGGACATCCAGTTTTCAGAAGACTATTTATTGAATAAATATCTTTTATCTTTTCCACACTGAGTATTCTTGACTCCACTGCCCAATATTAGTTGACCATATATGCACGAGTTTATCCGTGGGCTCGCAATTCTGTTCCATTGGTTTATGTGTCCATTTTTATGCTAACACCACACTGTTTTGATTACTGTATCTTTGCTGTATAGTTTGAAATTAGGAAGGATGTTACCCTCAGTATTGTTCTTCTTTCTCAAGACTGTTTTGGCAATTCTGTGGTTCCATATAAATTTTGGGAATATTTTTTCTATTTCTGTAAAAAGTGTCATCTTGATAGGGATTATATTGAATCTATAGATGGCTTTGAGTGGTATAGATCGCTTAGAATATTAATTCTTCTGATCCGTGAACATTTTCACTTATTTGTGTCTTTTTTATTTCTTTTTGATGTCTTATAGTTTTCAGTTACAGACCTTTCCCCTTCTTAGATAAACTCATTCTTAAGTATTTTATTGTTTTTTAATGCTGTGGTAAATGGGGTTGTTTTTGATTTCTCTTTAGAGGGTTTAATGTGTATATAGAAATCCTGATTTTTGTATGTTGATTTTTGCATTCTACAATTCTACTGAATTTATCAATTCTAGCAGCTGTGTGTGTGTGTGTGTGTGTATGTGTGTGAAGTTTTTAGGATGTTTTATTTATAAGAACATGCCATCTGCAAAAACCATTTTACTTCTTTCTTCCTTTCCAGTTTGGAGTTTATTTACTTACTAACTTACACACACTATTTACTTTTTTAGTTAGTTAGTTAATTAGTTTTTGCGTGATTCCTCTAGATAAGGCTACTGATACTATGTTGACTCTAAGTGATTGGACTGTGCATTTTTTTTTAAGAGTTTTTATTTTATTTATTTGACAGACAGAGATCACAAGTAGGCAGAGAGGCAGGCAGAGAAAGAGGGAAGCAGGCCTCCTGCTGGGCAGAGAGCCCGATGTGGGGCTTGATCCCAGGACCCTGAGATCATGACCTGAGCTGAAGGCAGAGGCTTTAACCCAGTGAGCCACCCAGGCACCCTGGACTGTGCATTCTTATCTTATTCCTAATTTTGAAGGAAAAGTTTCCAACCTTTGACAGTTGATATGATTGGCTCACTTCCTAAGCAAATTCACAAGATGGGCTCTGTGGCTCTGTTCTCTCACCAGGTTTTCTGGAGAGGTGGGACAGAAGGTGAGGTTTATCAGTTAAGTGAGATTAACAATTTGCCTTCTCTGGCCAGCCATGACCATAGAACAGGCCCCCTGGCCAGTATGACTCATTGGCTTGGGGCCCAAATCAGAAAGAACTGCCATCCAGGCTGCCTGGCCAGAAAGGACTACTGGCTTTGTTCTGCAGATAGACAGATCCAGTTTCTAGTATTTCTACTCAAGACTACTGCTAGTAAGAATGCAGTCTGCCAAGATCTGAGATCTGATTATTGTAAACCTAACCCCATTTTTGTTTCCATCCAATTGCCAATTGTCATAGATTTCCATAGATTCCCTCACTGATCCTCATGGAAAGAGATCCAAGTGAGCTCCTAGGAAGCATTTTACAATGCTGGGAAAGCTGAATATCCACATTGGGCTCTCTTTTCGCACTGGAGAAAACAGTGCCAGGGTACTCCTCTCAATGTGGGTGCTGAACTGGCCTGAGGGTGGGGGAGGGAATCAAATGGCTCAGAGTAAAACCACATTTCTTACACTTTTAATGCACTGCTTTGTAGACTCTGTGGTCCACGGAGCTGTTTCAGCCTCATGCCTGGGATTCTTGGATTTTCCCAATAGTGCTTGTCTACAGACAGTTGCTAGTTGGTGTTCTTGTGAGGGGCACTGAAGTTAGGAAAGACTTATGTCATCATCTTAATGATGTCAGCTCAAGAATTAGAATTTGGAGGATCTGCCTCTCTTCTTGTAGTTACAGAGGCTGGGAAGTCCAAGATCATAGTACCAGCATGGTTGCTTCCTGATAAGAATCTCCTGGTTCATAGCCAGGAACTTCTCCCTCTTTTCTCACATGGCAGAAGTGCTAAAATTTTGGTCTTAATTATACAAGTTGTTAAAGCTATTAAATGAATAGCCATAACAGTAAAACTATTTGTGTAAAAAAAGATTACATTGTTTAGATTGGGTAATATGTTTATGATGACCACAAATAGAGCATTTTGGGATGAGTCTTAGTTTCAAAAATAGTTTGATTTAGGATTCAAAAGTATGGTTAGCATGATTAATATTACTTCTCTCTTAATTATATCTCACTTGAAGGAAAGTTAGTAGGGTGATCTGGGCTAATAACATTCAGCCTCATTCTTCCTTTCTAGTAGCAGATATACAAATTACATTCTTCCCAGGAAGAATTAGGAATTTCCTCGTGGAGGATTGGCCTTGTAATTTGAAAGCCAAAATAACAAGCAAGTGTTGCAAGCATTAAATGAAGAATCCTCAGAAAATTTGATTTCTTCCACTTATAATTTGTCACTGAAAATATAACAATTATTATTATTTTTTCAAATGTGATAATGACACTTAATAGATGAGCAAATATTTACCAATAGTAGATAAAAGTATTATCAGCTTGGTTTTATTCATATAGGTAAATGATCCAATGTAATTGGGTCCCAGAACATGTCTACAAAGTCAAACATGTGGCAAATACTCAGGAGTTATGAAAAATTAGATCTTCTGTTTCCTCTGTCGTTTTAATTCTGTGTTTATATTCCATGCTTCTTGGTATACATATGAAAGAACAAATCCCCAGATACATTTTTTTATGTTTTCCCAGATAACTTGCCCTGGTGAACTCTACTTCACTGGGTTGCTGTGGTCTGGGGGTACTGCTTCAATTTTACAGTGTCTTGTCATGTAACTAGACCAGTATGACTCTGTTAGGCAGGTTAATTTGCTGACTACAGAAAGTTTTACAAGATATAAAAACATTTCACATGCTTCAATAATAATTCTCAAAAAATCCTTCAACCTAAGAGAAATAGCTTTTATTTAGAAAAACAAAAAACAAACAAAAAAAAGAGCCAACCCTCTGTTATCAACCACCAACCAGGCACTATAATTTTAAAGAGTTTTCAACAGAGTAATTTCTTTTCTGAACAATAACTGGTTGAAAATATTGCTCAGTCTATGGACCAAAGCCTCTTGATTAGCTGTGTCAGATGGGTTGTCTCAGAAACACTTCACAGTTGCACTTTGATGCTTCCATTTTGACATATCCAATCAAGGGTTACACAGAGTTACCTGAAGAGGTTAATGATGAAGGAGGAGAAGGAGGAAGAGTAGAAAAAGACCTCCAAAAGCTGAAGAACTTAACAAGGAAATGATTGCTTCCTGTGGTGGGTCTAATCTTTGGAATGGGGGCAATGTGGGAGTATTGGAGAGCTAGTTTATCATTTTGTCAATTATTGTTAACATACACAAATGTCAATTTTAACTCTTTCAGTAGCTGGGTAGTAGATTCTGTTTATACCTTTCCAAGTGAGAGTTGCAGGTGAAAAAAAAAAATATCTATCATTCTTACGTTACATATGTCTACCAAGGTTTTTCTTATATAAAAAGAAATTAAATCAGAGGATTTGTTGTACTAAGGAACTATTATTTTGGAAATATCTTTGGGTATCCAGCTCATTGCACTGAAAGGTTGCACTCTCACAGTTTTTTTTTTTGTTTTTTTTTTTGTTTGTTTGTTTTTTTCTTACAGCAAGTAAATATTCATTCCTACCTCAGCTATGCCCGAAAAGTTTTTAATCTACAATGTCTAATTTTCTTCAACTTTATTTATAAAACCATTTTGATTTTCTTTCTTTTATCCTTCTTCTCTTCCTTCTTACCACTCTCCCTGACTTACTTTCACATCCTTCCTCCTTTTTCTCTCCATCTTTCTTACTCCTTTTTTCTTTTCTTTCTTCCTTTGCATAAAACTAAAATTGAATAAAAAGGGTGATTATTTTTAGAAACTTAATCATCAGGGTTCCTGTGACTGTAGCTGAGATAGTCCTATTATTTGATTAATTCTTCCTAGATATTTCTAACTAAATACCCACTCAACAATATCTTGCAGTTTTATTTGAATTATAGATATATTCCTCAATTATCAGATGAAAAAATAATAAATGCCTAAAGCAGTCCATGGCTTTGACATGGCCTTACTAAAAGTCTTCAAAGATTAATCAGAGCCTAAAGATAAGTATGTTGTGCCCGAGTTTTCGCGGCCAAGAGACCACCAAGGAGCCAAGCACCGATGAAATCACATGAGGGTTTATTTGACAAGCTTAGCTTGGGCCCAAGTATACCCGACACAGCGGAGTAGGGACTTGGACCCCGAACCAGATTACAGTTAGAGTTTTTAAAGGCAGAGTAGGGGTGGACTTGGCAGTGGGTGAGGACAAAGGGGATTAGGGATGGCGTAAGTCTCTAAGGAATTTTGGAAGCAAGGTCTCCAGGACCTTGAGGGGCTAACTATTGTTGGGAGAAAGGTTATTTATTACTAGTAGTATATCAGTGGGTCATATGCTTGGGAATGATTCTCAACACTATGTTGGAGGTTTAGAGATAAAGTTTCCTAAAGGAATTGTTAAAGTAGACTTACAGGATTCTGGTCGGACCTGTTGGGGTAGGGGTCAGTCAGGCTAGGATCGTCATTTAGCAAAATCACAAGGTGAGGGCAGTTAAGTCTCCAGGGGAGAGACACTCTGTCTGCTTCAAGGGCTTGTCAATATGTGAGGAATTTTAATGATTTTCTTCTGCCTCTGTTTCCCACATCAGCTAAACTTGAGGTGGGATGGCCTTAATTTTCTCTGCCTCCACAAGTACTATCCTACTTGCTGACATTAAAAATCATTAATGATTTGGCATCTGCCTACTCATGTTCAATTTTTGCAATAACTCTCCCATACCCACTGAACTAGAAACACATTACTCAGTTTGCAGAATATCAAACAAAAGAAGTTCTTCTAGGACACCATGCCAATTTTACATTGATACTCTTCTCCTACCCACTTGTCTCTCTAGTAGACTTCTATTTATTCATAAGACTTAGTTAAAGACGAAATTTTACTTCTCCACCTGGGAAAAATAACTTCTGCCTCAACCCTGGCAGCTATGGTGTTTGCCTCTATTCTAAAGGTTGTCACTGTACAATTCATATACCTGAAGCTCCCAGAGGACACATACTTGGCTTGCATATCTTTTTATGCTTATGGGTTCAATATTACAGAGTCTTGCATGTAGAAAAGGGTTAGTAAAGTGTTGAGTGACTCAAATGATAAATAATAACAATTATTACAAAGATGTATATAGCACTTACTTAATGCCAGGATTTCTCAGAGCACCTTAACTATTTTAATTTGAGAATTTAATCCTCACTGTCACCATATGTGGTATTTTTCTTATTTAGCAGGTGAAAAAACTGATACATTTAACAGAGATGTTAAACAACTTCCCTTGGGTCACACTGGGAAAGATCCCTTGGGTCACGCTGGGAAAGATCCGGCCTTGGAATCCAGGCAGACTGCTTCCTAGATCAAAATGGGTGCAAATCCACTTGCTGGTTTTAGAATATTCAGTATCTCCCCACTTCTACAGGATAGATTCCACACTGATTAGCACAGCAAAAAAGTCACTTCATTTTATAGCCCTGCATAGATTTTTAGATATTTATTTTTCAGATTCCCAATACTGCTCTCAGCTGAGATTTTTGTCATCCTGCGAACACACACTGTTTTATCAAACAACTATATATTTTTTTTCTTTGCTTGGAAGACTGTCCATCCCAAACTCTTTCTTCATCTGACTGGGAAAATCATCGCTGTCTTGTGAGAATGCACAACCATCACTCTTTGTTTGAAGATCTAGAGAGTTCCTCCCTGAGATTCATGTTCCTCAGTGCTGAAGTCTATGAAGAAATGCTAGTTCGACAGAGGCAAATTTTAAGACATTTCACCTCATCCTTATACCCATAGATGGAATCATTCAGAGTAGAATTTGAAGAGGCAAAGCTGGCACTTAGATTCAGTAAAGCAAAACAGAATAAAGACTTGTTTTGCATGAAACTGCAAGTTTCAGTTAATGCCCTTTGTTGTCTTTTGGCTTAGTTTATTGGAAATACCAATTTTTGTAACAGGGATGTTAGAATAGCAATAAAGATCAAGTTGTCAACATATGGTTTCCTATCTAGATGGTTTGTGAGATTAATGCATCTGCCTATGGGTTATGCATTGCTAACTCCAGCTCCACAGAAATGAAACGTCATGAGTAGCAATGTGTGCTTTATTACTTAATTTGTGGCCTTTTCTTGGATGGGACAGAGAATCAATGTCTTTCTATTAGTTTTCATATTTTACTTTATGAGTCCTATTCCTGAACAGTCCACTCATTGATGAATACTTCATGTTAAATAGATGGTCATCTGATGAAGAGAGCTGGCCACCTGGGGTTAGGGAAGAGATGCCGGTGTGAGGGTAATTAAAGGTTCCATGCAGATATTCTGCAACCCACAGGGAGAGGAGAGCAAGACAGTAATGCCATTCTTAATGGCAGGGAAAAGGCCAAATGACACAGAAATAAAACAAGACAAAATCAACAAAGAATTAAGCACAAAAATCAACTTGCTTTGAAAAGAAGACACACTCTTGAAGTTGTCACTCTAGAAAACTACTTCTATTCAGCCATGCATATCTCTTCCTTGCCAGTTTCTTGTCCCCATTATAGTTCTCAGGAATGGGAATTGGCGTCTTACAATGATAACATTGCTGGCTAATGGAAACTCCTCCATCACCAGCGTAGGGGCAGGAAAAGAATGATGCTGGTGATGATGAATGTATAGGGACCATTTCTGGCCCCAGTTAAAGGTCATAGCTTCAGCTGTTCAATTTTTTTTTCTGAGTTTCTATGAAATTCAATGTGGAATTTATCAAATGGCAAGAGTAAATATTGTCATCGTAGTGCCATTGACCACATACTACTCTCTGCTTTGGAGTATACATAATTGTGCCAATGTGGCATGGAACAGTCCAAAGACTGTGAATTTTGGAGATGGACCTATGTTTCAGTTTTGAAACTATTACTACTTTGCGAATTTGAGTGAGTTATTCAATCTGTTTGAATGCCAGCTCTTACCCACAAAACATAAATTTAAAATGGTTAATTTTCAGGTTAAACAAAAGCCTGGCTTATAATAGACATACAGTTCTATAAATATTTTATTAATACAAGCAAAAAAGGAGAATTTATAACTATTTTTCTTCAGAAACCAAAAAGATTTGATGAAACTCTCTCACATCATGAGATCAGTAGCCTAAGCTATTAGATTAAAAGAAAAACTAAAATTGCTCATAATATTAATTTAAAGTAAACAGAAACTTATGAGGCACAATTTCTTTAAAAAATAAGGAAAACGATTTCAAATAGAATTGTGATTCCATTAAGAGATATTAAATAGTCAAAGATGTACAGAGATTGAGATTGCATCAGTAATGTAAAAAAACACTTTAAGTACTAATCCTACTCTGTTTTATTGGATGTCATTTATCATGACAGCAAAGCAACTAACTCTAGAAATTAAGATTAAGCTAATTCCAAAACCTTTTGCTTTTTACTGTAGTTTAATCTTCTTTCTCCTCTGCTGCCAACTTTAGATAAATTTATTTCCCATTTGGCATTTTGCATTTTAACATTTATTGATTTAATGGGGTTATAGAATACTACCATTTTAATTTATGCCATCAGGCAGTGATGGGATATCCCATAAGAATTTTACAAAACTATGGAGTTAATTGAACAAAGATCTGCATTCTAAGAGATGAGGCTAAGAGGTTAAATTATTAAGACAAAGGTAAGTCTTCTGGTGTTAAGATGGGGGCAGCAGAATTGAAAACAAAAAGCCCTACACATTGCTAAAGCTAATAATACAAACCCAGTGGTGGTGCTTCCTTGCAAAGGTGAATTCAGGATTTCCAAGGTTAGTGTCCATTTCTTGTAAATGTATTGGTCATAGATAAATTGAATCACATAATATTCAGAGTGATGGTGATACAAAAGCAATTCAAACTCAACTTGCTAGAAGCTTTATAACTAAATTTTCTCCAGGATCTCTCAGATATAATGACTCTTGAAAAAAAGACCAAAAGCAGTTTCTACTACTGACAGTGCACACCTCTGGACTCTCAGTTCCATTTGGACCCTTCTCCTGCTTACCACAATTTTTTTGTCATTTTGCTTATGTGCCCTATTTCAAATGAATAAGCAATAAAGGTATATTTACTGGGAATAACACCGTGCCAAATGGTGAGCAAAAAAATCAGTTCTCAAAGTACAAGAGAGAAAAAATTAAACAAGTGCTAGTTTTGTTATCATCCTACACTAAAAAATGACTAATGTATATAACTACTAGTTTCAAAAAGATATGGACTAATTTGATAGCAATATGTGTACCTAGGTGGTACAATAATTTAAAATATATGAATTACTCATAGATATGGATAGAAATGGTAAAAGAAAGAAAAACCCTTTGAAATAAAATGCTTTAAAAATAATATCAAGAAAAACGGGGAAAACAATGAATTTCTTCAAAGAAATGAGGTTTCTTTGTTGCAAAAGAGTGAAAGAGAAAGTCCAGGTATGGTTAATTCACAGTATAAATGATTTCCATGAAAAAGGAGAAAAAAAAAAACACAAACAATTGGGAAATAGTCATTCGTGTTTAAAAATCTGATAGAAAATGAAATTACATAGCATGTAACTGATTATTTCATTTAAGTATTTTTATTTATCAATTTATTGGCAATTTGGGTTCATTTTTCTGTTAATTTTTCTTTGTCCTCCCTTTTTTCCTATAGAGTAGTTTACCTTTTTGCTTATTGATGCACACATTTATCCTAGGTACAGATTTGTTGCATGTTATGTGAGTATCTATGTCAAACAGGTAATCATAAAAAAGATGCAGTGAAAAAAACGTAAGGGATTGTGAGATCTTCACTTCAGCGTGGTGAGTAGTCTTGGAAAGCAGAAATGGAAGGTGAGGGAGCATTTTATTTGTTAAAATGTTTGAAGAAAACATGGTGAAATATGTTTAACCCCACCTGAGGAATGGCACTGTACAGGAGCTCAGATTCCTCAGAGATGAGGGTCTTGGTGGCCCACCAGGTAAACTCAAATTAGCATAGATTCTAGTCAAGGGAAGGGGAGTCTAGAGTGGGGTGTAGAAGAGAGAAAATAAAAAAAACACTTCCAAACTTGAGAACAGCTGCAGCAGCATGAGCTATAGTTCATCTTACCAATCTTCCTCCCCGCCTCGCCCCCCAGACAGGAAACCAGTCAAAATCCTGGAGGAACTATTCCCAGATGGGGTGAACTTACGATGTAGCAGGTGAATCCAAGCATCACAAGAGGTAGTCTGTAGTTGATATTGTGGTTCATCATCCAAATCTTTTAGGACTGAGGTACCCTATCCCTTGACTGTTGGGAAAGTTGGCTGCTGCTAGCTCATAGCCATATGCCATTGAGGAGAACGTTTTCCATCAAAGGAAGTTTCCTCACCCGTGCAATACTTCCTCCCCAGGGTAGTTGTAGGAGTCTAAAGAACTGAGTGCCTCACCAAAATCTGAGGTTCTCTGAAGGGCCACCCTAGTTTCAGAGTTTTCTGTGAGAAAGATAGAATCAGCCATTGCTAATAATTTAACCTTACCTCACTCTCACTCTCGCTTCCCTTTCCCTCCCAAAATTAGTGTTTATGAGAGTATATTCTTCAATCAACCAAATTCAGACCATCACATTCCATTCCTAAGGAGGATTATCTATAACAAGACTCTGAGCTTTAAAAGATAAAGGTAGAAATTATTTTTGGTTTGCATTTAAGTTGTCAGCCTAATTCAGTAGATAAGAAAGAGGTGAGAAATCAAGAAAAAAATGTTCATGAATAAGTCAGTGCTTTGGAACACAGTATACTTGTACTTGACTTCTGAGAAATCTGGACATAATAGGATAAAGAAAAATTCAGAAACCCTCAGATAGATCTCCATTCATGAAATTCATGAAGGAAGATTGGTCTATTTTTATATATTCAGAGGTTTAAACAATATACAAGTCCCCTTTTCCCATTTGTTCATTTATTCAACAACTATTAAACTATTCTTGTATGACAGCTACTGTGCTAAGCACAGATAATTCAAATAAGAGGAAGTCTTCAAATGCAAGGAACTACTGAGAATATTGGAAATAAACCAAAAGTGACAAATAGTGTAATAGATGCTGTAATAGTCATTTATGCAGGATCCTTTCTGAGTAGATGGGAAAAAAACGTAGATGTGATGAGATAGAGGGCAGAGGAAGGCTTCTTGGAATGAATGAAGATTGAGTTCACCTTTGAAGGACTAGAAGAAATCATTTAGGCAGGAGATATGGGAAGGGAAATATGAAAGTACATTATGTGGGAATGGTAATATGTTCTGAGACACTTAAGATAGTGAATTTGATGTAGTTCAGTACATCTAATATAAATATATTTCAAAATAAGCCCAGAGTGGTAGGCAGTGACCGGGCTATGGTGGTTCAAGGAAGTGATTTTGAAAGTAATCCTGCCCCAATGGGGATGGATACTTCAAAGGACTTAAAATAGAGGAATCTCCTGATTAGACATATTTTACAAATATTACTCTGAATATAGATCACTATACCTCCATCCCTAATTTAAAGATCAGAAATATAATCTCACAGGATCATGGTAATTATTCAAAGCGGTGCAGAATAGTCCTACGCCTTTTCTAAGACTCCGTAACATGATACAAATAAATAACCCAGATCTGTGTCAGGATGGTACCTACTGATATGTTTGGGGTGAGAGAGTAGAAATTAACCAGGGATACTGAAGCACTCTGGGGCAACAATGGGTGAGACCCATCGCCATACCTGGAATGTAATGATCACTGAAATTCCATTTCTCATAATTGGAACTGAGACTCTGGAAAAAGGAAAATTTAAATTACATTAAATTTCCTTGGGGTGGTGAGAGTGTGATCAGGAAAAAAGTCGAAAGTGGCTGAATAGGGAAAGGCAGAGATCACAAAAAATAAGTTAACATGCATTGGCCAGAAGAACCTCCTAGCAGTCATGCCTAATGTGAAGCCACCTCTACCTTCCTAGGTTCTTGGCTGAGACACCCCAGTAATAAAAAAAAACAATTAACAGGAGAAAAACAAACAGAAGTTTAATAACATGTATACCTTCTGTAAACATGGGGATATCCAGGAAAACTGAGTAACTTTCCAAAATGGCACAAGCAACCACTTCAAGTAACATCTCCAGCTAAAGACAAAAGATGTTGGGGGAAGATGGAGTTAACAGAGTGACGTGATGTGAACCAGGAGTGAAAGGTCAAGAAAGAATTTTTGACATATTTACCACTCAAAAAAAAGTATTTTTATTAAACATGAGGACAGGACAGGACCCGTGGACAGGAAGAGCCACACTGGGATTGTGAAGAGCCATTGATTATATTCTTTTAAACTGGGGAGGTGGGGTAAAGACAAAGGAAGTTTCTATAAAGACTTTCACATGATAAAGACTTGTAGGATCCTAGTGGTCTAGCTATCCTCAAGCTAAGGTTGCTTTTTGCCTCTAGCAAAACATTAACATTAAGACAGTTGTGAGTTCTTTATGGAATATCATACTCTGCCTATCTCAAGTATTTGTCAATGGACTGCAAGTTATAAGGAAATTGAATTTTATCTACATTTCTTTTGACTTTGTTTTGCTTATCAAGGGGAGGCCAGTTATGGAAAGTCACCAGGAAAAGTAGGCAAATAAATGTCAGGTCCTTATGCAGGTTTAAGTCCTTGCTTTCTTTACTTTTAAGAGTTTCTAAGATTTAATCATTCTTCTCTTTCCAAGTATAGAGAGGGAGACACCCTTACAAATAGAAATTTCCCCTATAGATGTAAATGTTTCTTACAAAAGGATAACTTCTATTCAGTTTTTTAAGTTTCTCCTATGTCTGTAGTTTTAAAAAAATAACCAGCTCAAGATAATCCTCATGCCAAAGAGACATCTTCCAGAGTCTTAAATTCTGTGTCCCTTCAGTATAATGGTAAAGGACATTGGAGTTTTAGGTCATGGAATGTAAGAGCTGGGGAGATAGTGTTTGGTGGAACCTGATTCCTGAGTGAATCCTAGTGAAATGTCTAGGTCTGAGAACATTGGCTGCTAGACCCAAAGTACAAGTGTTTCCAAAATGGAGTTCCCTGTCATCCGTGGTGGTGGGCTCTTAAGTGATCCTTATGTAAGTTTCCATGTAGGTTTCAAAAGAAGAGTTATTACTGAAGGTCCAATGATCAGAAGCTTTTTCTGAGTTCTCCCATAACCAGACAAATTTCCTCAATTCTTTTATGATCTGAAGGAAAGAAAGAGAGGGACAAAAATTGAGACTGGTTTTCTTGGCAAATCAGATTGAATTTCCTGGCAAGTGAAGGCATCAACATTGGTTATTTACTTGGGACTCTGAATCAAGCCCTGTTGTCAAGAAAATTGCAGAAAAGAAAAGAAAAGCCAGAATCCTGAACTACACATTAATCTGCCTGGATTTAAACATTTTGCGTATTTTATGTGCGCACACATAATTAATGAAGTCTCACTGAATTTTTTAAGTACTCTGTAATGATAACCGTAGGAATTATAAAAAAAGAGTTCCAAGAACTGGCCCAGCAAAAAGCTGAGCAAGAGGAAATTGGTTTGGTTTGTAAAATGAAAAGGTAACATAAGACATAAACCTTTTCCTGAAGCATCCTTCACAGGCCCTTTAAGAGAAGGAAAGACTTTGTGCTTCTCTTCACACCAGGATTCCTCTTAATGAATGCTATACTTTAGTTCAAAATTTATATTTTACTCGGTGAAATGGCAGTTCCTGAAGAGTTAATATTTTAAAAGAAAAACACCCGAGAATAGAGAGTTTCTTATAGAAATTATTTGCAAAAATAAGTCCCATTGTAAAATGTAAGGATTAATGTATTAATCAGAGCTTTGTGAACTCTCACATTAAGCAGCTTTGTTATGCTAATTCACTTGTAAATGAAGAATGGAATGATTCTCCTATTATTGAAAATCATTCTTAAAGGCCTGATTTAGAACAATAAAGATGTCCTTTATGCTTGTAAATTTTGCTAAGTTTTAGATCACGAGTCTATTTTAGTGAAAAAGTCACCTTATTTTTTCAAGATGCTACATATCCATTAAGTTTTATATTTAGTTTTTTTCAGCCCATGATACTAACAAAAGAAATATCTGCTCAAGATGGAAATAATACAAGACAACCTCGGGAATTTATTTCTTCACAATCTCCCATTAAAAGGCCAATAAAAACTCAAAAGGATGCATCTATATTGGAGGTTAACAGACTGGCTTGAGGGTTACAGAGTCAAAAACATTGGTTGGCTTTGGTTTCCTCCTTAATGCTTTCTTTTGATTTTTAAAAATGTAAATGGTTGTAACTATTTCAAAATTGAGAGATTACATACAAAATCCTGGTATTTGGATTTTTGTGCAAAATTAAAAGATGTGACTAGGGCACATTCAGCACTGGCAACAATCACTTGGAGCTGACCAGCCCAGCTGCTATTACTAAAATTCCTGCCTCAAAATATTCTCACTAATCTTACTGAGGAGACAGCTGAAGGTTGACCAAACAAGGTGTGAGAAAAAATAAAATCATTCTATTGCAGTGAATTAGAAAGTCATCATTAAGAATACCATCCAGTAATGCCTATTTTTCCTGCTGTAGTGAAAAGAAGTCAGTACTTTGGTCATGGAGCTTATGAGAAGCATGATAGCAAACGAGGACTTGCTTTTTGTCTGTCGAGAATTCTTCAGTCATTAATTGGTTAAGACAAGGAAAAAAAGAATACAGATGATCCCTAATAGTCAGTAATAACAGATTTGATATGAAAACTAATACCAAGGTCGTAATATTTTTCAAAACTATGGTGCTTAAATCAGTTTATTGCTTTCTGAAATTCCTTTAAGATAAAATATTAAGATGAATATATTAGCACTTGACAATTAGTAATATAAAGCAAACACTTCACTATCCTTGATTAATCAATTGTGCAACAGAGTATTTTATAGTGCTTTCTGGCATTTAGGTAACTTGATCTTGACCTCATTAAAGAAATTGACTCACACATGCCATCCGAGGGAAAAATCTCCATTTTTTCATTAAAAGATTGACTCAAAGGTTTAGACATTTTGGTTAATACAACGAATCTCATTTTTAATAATTTTTTGGTCTAATTTCCCACAATCAGTAGTACAACCATATGATTAGAGTCAGCAAGTCCTGGTTAATTTGTGTCTTTAAAAAATTCATTGGTAAGGAATAATAGCAACTTTTTTTTTTAAATCACTTTTCAAAAATACAATGATGAGCCAACTACATTTTAATTCTCTGTACCTCAAGACTGAAATCATGAACGTTTTCTCATTTCTGGCTTTGTAAAAAGTAATGTACACTGCTTAATTAGCTTTTCATAATTAACATTTGTAATTGATAATACAAAGAACTAGAAATTGAACTTATTAATTAATATGCAATGTGATGAAACTAAGTATGACATAACTTAGTGTAAGTATGACAACATTAAAATAATAGACTTTAGGAAAGATCTTTGGTGTAATCACCCTAAAAATACACACACACACACACATACATACAAACACACACACACACTCATATGTATCACTCTGGGGATGACTGAAAAATGGTCTTGGGCCCAGTCAAGGTATAAAGTTGGAACTGAAGACCGGGTGTGATGCTTGGGCCTTCAAAGATCTCCTATCTCCATAGCAGGATATAAAAAGAACCAAGGTCCTTGGCAGGAGCAATCTCAACATCTCTCTAGAGGTATTTATCCTAACCTTTCCACATATAAGACCTTCTAAACAAAAGTCCACAAAACAAAATTCAGAAAAATGGCAACATAAGCTACTATGAATAAGAAAAAAAAAAAACAGAAACAATATCAAAATATTCTCTCTCAATAATTAAGCTCTCAGAAATATTAATAGAACTTCCAGATGTAAACTCTTAAAAACTGTGAAGGATGAATGAAGAATGAAATAAAGAGTAATCGTGATAAAAGAGTAAGAAATAATGGAAGAATATAAAATCTATTTAAAAATAATAAATTGAAATTCTAAAAGTAAATTATATGTAACCATTGAAACAAAAAATATGCAAACAGGCTAAATGTGTTGAACATTGAATTAACACACTAGAATAGAATCTTGAAGGGCCACTACATGTCTGCATCAAAATAGAAAACAATGACTTAAATTTGAGTTATATTCTGATAGAGTATTAAAATTATTAAATGTTAAATTCAAATATTATTAATATTAGTAAATATGAAATGTGTATTGCCTGCATCTCTATCTGTTGTAAAAGTTTTAATAAACTATACCTTATAAATTTTATTTACGTCTCTCTCTTAGTAGGTCTTAGCAGAGTGTGTCCAAAGATAGGTCACATGCAAATGAAATTCATACACATCATAAAATGTTCAGAGTTTCTTTGCCCATTCACTATCTAAAACATTGTTATTGTGCTACAGTTATCCTATCCCCAAATTTCAGTTTTCTGATAGCAGGTTTTTTCATCCCAGTTACACATATTCCACTACCCTAGCCAAAATATTTTTAGCCATGCCCCACGTATTCCTCAACCCCACTGTCAATCTAGTATTTCTTGTAACCAAAAGTAACTGGCAAAGTAAATCTATTTGTATTCTCAATGACTAAACATTTAGAATAGCTTTATAACTTGAACACATTTTTAAAATGTTGTTGGAATTTAAAGTTTGGAGCTCACCTGGCATTTATCTGCAGGATCATAATTCTGTAAAAGGCATTTTTTTTTAACTTAGTGTCCCTGCAAATATTTTAAATTCTGGCTTTAAATACACTAACCAAGAAAACATCCAGTCCACAGTCCATGCTCTTCAGTCCACACAAAAATGATTTCTTGTCTTTTCTCCATTGTAAAAACTCTCCAAGGAAAGTCTGTACTTGGGAGTTTAATCAGAAAGTTGTCAGGAGCACAGACGCTGGGGCCAGAATGTTTTAGTTAGAAACCTCACTTTGCCATTTAAAAGTTGTATGACCTTGGGCAAATCACTTTACCCCTTCTTCATTCAGTTTCTTCATTCAAAAGAGGGGATAACTATAGTATCTGACTTATTGTTGTCATGATAGAATTAATTTATATACATAAAGCATGTAGGTCTGTTCAGACAAACAGTAAATATTGCATAAATATTATGATTAATATTGAATTCGTACCCATTAAATTCATACAAACCTTGTATTATTTTCAAAACTGCTACAACTGTATCTACAATTCTTCTATCCATTCATCCACAATTCTTCTATCCATTCATCCATTTATCCATATATTTATACCTTTAGTAGCCAAATCACCTTTTTTGAGTCTCCTAAGTTAAAATAAGCATACAATTTAGTACAAGAGTAAAGTCATAAAAATGAACAATTAGAACAGATTTTCAATTAAGACTATGGTAACTGTACTTAAATTTGCCTAAGGGATTTAGGAAAGGTTTTACAGAATAAATAACTTTTGAATTGAAGCAAGAAGTAAAATATGTCAAGCTGCTAAGAGAGTGTGAGGGACCATATGTGAAAAGCAGAAAGAAAACTGGAAAATCAGCCCTCCCTTAAACAGTAAACAGAAGATATCCTAGAGAAATTTAAATCCTGTGGAGCTCTGAAGGCACTTGTCCAACTCCTGCCTAGATTAATTCAAATTCCCACATTAATGTTTAGTAGAAGGAAGAAACATTTCCAGGCACAGCAATCATTTACCTGAGTCATTACTCAGGCTTAAGCTGCCTAGCTTTCAACAAATATCTATGAGGTGTATAAGAGGAAGAAAAAAAAAAAATCAACACACTATCAAGCCACCAACCAATCAACAAACATAACAAGACTTAAAAATGGTACAGGTGTTGGAACCACCTGACAAGAAACTTTAAATAACTCTGATTAATATATTAAAGGGCCTAATGGAAAAGGTAGAGAGCATGTAAGGTCAGATAGGTAACTTCAACAAGGAGATGAAAACTGTCAGAAAAAAAATCAACCGATGTGCTAACCCCCCCTCAACCACACACAAATACACGTAACAGACAAGAAGAATGCTTTCAACAGACTCATCTATAGACTTCACAGAGTCAAATAAGGAATCAGTGAATTGATAGACAAATACAGAATTATAACTATAGATTTCAACACTCCTTTCTCAGCAATTGATAGAAGTAGACATAAAATCAATTAAGGACATAAAAGACATGACCAAAACTACCAACTGGCTTTACCCAATTGATATTTATAGAAATCTCTATCCAACAAACACAGAATACACATAATTTTTTAATGCATATGGAACATTCTTTAGGATGGACCATATTCTCAGCCATAAGACAAACCTTAACAAGCCTAAAACAATAGAAATCACATAAATAATATTCCTGAGTGATAATGGAATTAAATAAGAAAACATTAATAAGATGTCTGGAAATACCCAAATATTTGGAAATTACACAATATATTTCTGAATAACCTATGAGTCAGAGAGGGGTCTCCAGGGAAATTAAAAATATTTTAAGCTGAATGAAAATGAAAATAGAGCAGATCAAATTATTGGTACGCAGCTAAAACATTGCTTAGAGGGTAGTTTATAGTAATAAATATTTATATTATGAGATATGTCTCAAATTAGCATTCTAGGCTTTTATTTTTAAGGGCAAATTGAACTTAAAGCAAGTGGAAGGAAGAAAATAATAAAGTTAAAAGCAGAAATCAATGAAATTGAAAACAGGAAAATAGGACAGAAAATCAATGTAACTAAAAGCTATGTTGGTTTTTTTTTTAAATTCAGTTAAATGGCTAAGTCTTTACACAGACTGAATATTAGATAAGAAAGAAGATGCAAATTATTAATAAAAAGGAAAGCCAGGACATTACTACAACCCCATAGACATTACAAGGATAATAAATAAATACTATGAACAATTCAGTACCCATAAATTGAACAACTTAGATGAAAGGGACTTGTTCCTTTAAAGACAGAATCTACAAAAGCTTATACAAGAAGAAAATAAGTTGAATCATCCTACTACAATGAGAAAAGTTAAATTACCACTTTAAATTATTCCAGTAAGAAAATTCCAAAGCCAGATGATTTTACTAATTAATTATAACATTAATAGAAGAAATATCGATTTTTCAAATTGTGTTGACATTTAGGAAGAGTATATGAAGGGTATTCAGGAACTATCTTACTATTTTAGCTACTTTTCTTTAATTTCAAAATTATTTCAAAGCAAGAAGTATTAAAAAAAGTAGAGGGAGGGAATAAGATAGAATCTTTAAAAGTTTGCATTTTATGAAAAGAATCATATTGATGATTTGAACTATTGAAATTTCAGAGACTTCTTAAGTCTTCCAATTTTGATTTTCTTCAGGATTTTCTTTCGAAGACTATTTTGACTAATCAATACTAATTAAGAGAGTAAGGTATGACCATCGAGATAGACATATAGATCAATAAACAGAATAGAGTCTAGGAATAGAGCCACACAATTGATTTTTGAGAGATCTATCACTATAATTCATTGAGGATTCCTAATAGTGCTATGGCAACTGGATATCTAAATGGGAAAAAAAATAAGCCTTCATCCTCACCTCACAGCTACGCAGCATTAAATCAAAATGTTTAACAGACTTCATGTGAAAACTAAAATCATATTATTTTAGAAGAAAACATAAATGTTTTCAAGAACTTTGGATAAGTAAATATTTCTAAAATGGAAATAAAGCAAGTACTCTATTATAAAATTAATAAAACTTGATTTCATCAAAATTTTAAAAGGTTATGTATTAGAAACTATAATAGTAAGAAAGTTAAAAGGCAAGTTATAGACTGAGAGAAAATATGCTGTAATATATCTTTCAGACTTGTGTCCAGACTATATAAAGAAGAATTCAAGAATAAGACAAAACAATTCATTTAAAATTGGACAAAGTCTTGAAGAGAATTTGACATGAGAAGATATCCAAGTGACCAGTGAATATGTCAAAATATTTTTAAGTCATAAGTCATCAGAGAAATGCAAATTAAAACCAGTTAGATACAACACACTAATTAAACTGCCTTAAAGTAAAAAGATGAAAAATATTAGATGATAGTGGGTATTTGAAATGTGGCTTATACTTTGTTGATGGGAATGTAAAATGAGAGAATTGCTTTGGAAAACATTGGCCAATTTCTTTTGAAGTTAAACATACACCTCCTCTAGAACCCAGCAATTCTACTACTTTCAGTCCTGAAATTCCTGAGATGAATAAAAAACATATGTTCTTAAACATATGTCCATTACTTTTGTAATTTGAAAGCTACCCAATAGCCCAGCAAGGTAATAAATGGTTAAACAAAGTGGTATATTAAACAATAGAATATTACATAGAAATGGGGAGGACCAAAGCCAGATACATTGTGTTGAGAAATACAGGGAGGAGGAAGTCAACTCTGCCTTTTATACAATTTGTTCTCAGTTGGACACTGTTACTCTCTAGGTGGTGCATCTGATGCACATGTGTGCTTGTGTGGTTTCACATTCATTTGACGATACTTCCAACATTTAGTACAGAGGTGAGTCAGGGAAGCTAGACGTTTGGCAATTCACAGGACAGTACCACATTTGGACATTTTCCTACATTCGGACCAGCTTTGGAAATATCTGTCAGAGAGTCAAATAGTTTAAAATAAATTAAGAGTTCTCTTTGCCTAAAACCCTACTTCATTTAATGTAAACAAAAATGTTTTTGTGTGATTTTTAATACACACTGTATTTTCCAGCAAAGCAACTGCTTTACTATGTTTTACTATGCCAAGGGTTGTTCACTACTTTAAGAAACACAACACTAATAATAATGTTAATGTTTGAGATTCCAGGACAACACATTTATATCAGTCCTCTTTTCTAGCTGTTGAGTTAACAAATATTCTACAAACCAGAGCAAGTACCTTATTATTTCATTATGTCTTCTCTGTGAGATCATGTCCAAACATTTTCAAACTGAAATGTGTGTTGTTATAAAGTATTTTTTATTATATTTGCTTTATATTCTATTTAGAAATTTGTACTGATTTTTTAAAATATATGCAATATGTAGGTTATTATCTCTGAATTTCATTTTAGGAGAGAAATAAGGTGTTAAAATATTTATAATAAAAAGAAGGTGTTAAGTCTGATAGAGTCTAGAATCACTGTTTTAGAAACTTGTGAAAAGAAAAAGAATATGATGGTAAGTAAAAGTATATTTTTAAATGATTTTAATTTAATGTAAATTTGGGACATTGAGAAGGTCTTAGTTCTATAGACACTGGCAGAAGTGGCATTGGAGAAGAGGCTAAATGTACAGAGCAATATGGGTAGTATTAACTTAAAGAGATTAAATGGGATGGTTAGAAATACAATTTGTCTTAATATACCTCATAACAAGATATACCTGATGGCCTCTACACCAGTTTTTATCTATATCAGAGAGCCTTAATCTATTGCCATTTCCTGTTAGTATAGTCTCCCCTAATTGACTCCAAGTTCCTAAAGTAAAGGGACCAGGAACATCACTTATGCCCATCACCAAGCTGGTAAGTTACATGTGTCAAATGCTCCGGGGCCTGACACAGACCTGGGTGCAGAATGTCGATGGGACAGAGAAGGTTCTGGGTGAGACAGAATGCAGAGCCAGCTTTGTTGCTAACAATGCAGCTATCCTCTTCTCTACCTACAACTTTTATCTCTGACTTCAAAATTTCAAAGAATGGATGCGAGTGGGATCCCAGCCAAACATAACAGATGACTTGACTTTGACCTTTGAAAAGGTCAAGCTTTAAGTAATAGTTGTGACTTGTGGGATAAATTACTTTGGCAAAGGAGAACAAGTACCCCACCTGCCAGATCAGGTTAAAGTTACAGTATTTTATTATACTGTCTTACCTTTGCCTGATTCTGTATACCTAGGCTTTAGAGTTATTCGCATTTTGACTGTAACGGTAACAGCAAGAAACTATTCTTATCTCTGCTTTTCAGATGAGGAAACTCAAGCAGGAGGTTATATGACTTGGGTAAGATCAGTCAAGAAATCAGCAGGTTGAAAACAAACATCAGATCTCCTGAGGTCAAAACTTGTGTTCCAAAAAGACATGGTACCAAACCATGCAGAAATGTAATAATTGAAAGAAAATATCTCTAAATTCATTCTTCCAGATTTTGATCACTTGAAGTCAGGGTAAATGAAATAGTAGACTGTAGGAACTTATATAACTTGAAAAATATTCACTTTATAATAGTAAATGACATGTAGAGCCCTCAGAAAGCACCTTTTCAATTATGTTCGATTTGTGCTTAGCACTCTTGCTGAAATTAAAAGATAGGAATTCTATTTCTAGATTTAACTAACTCAATGGATGTTGGCTTAATCATTTTAATTATTTAGACTTTAAATGCTTAAAATTAATATATATTTTAAAGGCTGAATTATTTTCCTGTTTAAAACCAGTACACTTTAATCACATTAGAGTGTCTGTTTCATAGAATCCATCCACCCAGGAATAGTTACAGGTCACTATGATTTTAAGGGTATAGATTGAAAGGGAAGGTACATAAGCAGTCTTAGGAGAATAAACAGCAACTCTTTATGACAGAAAATGTTTAACATTTTCCTGAGTCTATTGGATACTCATTCACATTGTAAGACCTTACAGTATCAAATTATGAGAAATATCATCATCGACATCCTCTGGCACTTTACTGTTCCTTTCCATATTTATTTTAGCAAATAATACTTGTCATAATCTGAACTTCATATTTTAGAATTGTAAGCTCCACAAGAGAGGAGAATTATGTTTATTTTTCCTTTTTATGGCCCCTGCACTTAAAAGTGATTTGCATATAGTACACGTTTAAAAATATTGACTATATGAGCTGAATATAAGAAATTCTGATAGATTAGTTTAATCAAAACTTTTCTGGATTCATATATTTAAAAGAACTCCATGTAAATTACCTATGTGTATAACTACATAATGAATGCTTATGATATGCTTGGGTACTATGCCTGCTAAATTGTTCAATCTTTTACCCTGTCTTTTCCCTATGTGGTCTTTGCCCTGTCTTTGAGGAGCTACAGTTCTATACATGGCACAAGGAAACAGTGGAACCAAAATACGACTGTTCAAATTTGTCGGCTAGATGGTAGTAATGAATCCATGTTGAAAAATAAATGGATATTTTATTGGGGTAAGAGTTAATTTCCATGGAAGAAAAAAAAAGATAGAATGAAATTAAGTAAGAGCTCTGCCACATATAGTTTTGGAGCTAACATCTTTAAAGCTATATCCCTATTTAGTGTTTCCACATAACTAGCTCATGGACAACTGCATTTATATTTGGACATAATCTTTCCAATATAGAAAGTAGAATTTAAAGTCATTCCAGCAAACATTGAATTGATGTGGCCCTGTATCTTTTTTAATAAAGAAAGTCTATTATGCCATTTTTTTCCTGAAATCCCAGATAAGGTTGTAAGTCCTAGAATTCAATTCAAATACTCTTATTCTTAGGACCATATCCTAGAAAGAAGCACAGCATATGATTACTAGGTGTACAATAAATCCTTCCCACATAAATGAATTTGAAAAAGCTAGAGAAAGGAAAAGTTCAGGATTTTCCCCAAATATTATACATGAGTGCAATTATAGTATTATATTTTATTTTTACTGCTAATGTGTCTATATTGTTTCAATCCATATAGTAATTATAATTATAAGCATCAATTACACTTGATATGTTACACTAAAGGACTTAAACTCTGCCATTCATCTTTTCAGCCAGTATTTTCCAAGTAACTATTTTTTTCAGATTTTATTTATTTATTTGACATAGAGAGAGAGAAATAGTGAGAAAAGGAACACAAGCAGGGGGAGTGGAGAGGGAGAAGCAGGCTTCCCTCTGAGCAGGGAGCCTGATATGGGGCTCGAT
This sequence comes from Meles meles, assembly GCF_922984935.1. Lineage (NCBI taxonomy): Eukaryota > Metazoa > Chordata > Mammalia > Carnivora > Mustelidae > Meles > Meles meles. The sequence goes on from NC_060077.1 coordinate 52,942,200, forward strand.
CCCAGGACCCTGGGATCATGAGTTGAGCTGAAGGCAGAAATGACTGAGCCACCCAGGCGCCCCAATCTAAGTAACTATGGATATGTGGCATTACCTGTGCCTTGGAAGAGCTTTCAGTGGAGAAAACACATTGCAATAGAGATTGACAAGCAATAAGTTAAGGAAACAAAACTTTTCTTTGGGAATCAGGGTATTAGTCAAGATAGACTAGACTTCAGCTGCATATAAAATAACCCCAACTCTCAAGGCTTAACATACAAACATATATTTCTTACTCATGTAAAGTCCGCTTTAAGTGTTTAGGAGGGCTTTTTTCCACAAGGTCTTTCAGAGAACCAGTCTGAGAGATGTTGGGCCATCTGGAGTATTGCTGGTCTCCTAAGCACAAGACAGATTGGAGAATCACTCACAACTTTCCTACTGCCTCTGCCTGGATGTGCCACACATCAGGTAGCTCACATATGACTTACCAGAGATGTCCAAAGACAACTTACTAGAATGGGACAGAAAGTAGAATCAAACTAGTCTTTTCTTTTCTTTTAAGATTTTATTTATTTATTTGACAGAGATCAGAAGTAGGCAGAGTAGCAGGCAGAGATGGAGGGGGAAGCAGGCTCCCTGCTGAGCCCCAATGTGGGGCTCAATCTCAGGACCCTGAGATCATGACCTAATCCAAAGGCAGAGGCTTAACCCACTGAGCCACCCAGGCGCCCCTCAAACTAGTCTTAAGAGAGATGAGATAAGACATCGACTCCACGGGGAAGAGCAGGGAAAGACAGAAAATAGAGCTAAATAATTAAATAGATGCTCTGAAATTTAAAACATGAGGTCTGATAGGTGGGACTTTTGTTTATGTTCAAGATAGAGTAACAAAAAAACAGCTTTACTGTCCTGCTTGAGACAACCAAAAAAAAAAAAAAAAAAAAGAACATATAATGACACAATGAAAGACAAGGCATTGGACATCAGACAACAAAGGACAATGATTCCCCAAACTGAGAAACAAATAAAATGAGCCCTATAGGAAACCCAGCTAATGCTTTGAGAAGTTACCAGGCTGTAGCACAGGGAGGAAGAACTCAGGAACACTTGGGAGGAAGACTTGGAATAAAGGAACGGAGGCTCTGGAGAGAACAATCCAGATATAACTTAAGGACAAAACACCAAAGAGGAGAGAGAAGCTCAGAGAGAGAATCCAGGAGATGAGCAGAGATTCTCCCTCAAGTGTTCAGCTGGGTACTGAAATGCTATATAAAAGGAAATGTAACCAGGGAAAGGTAACCAGGTAACCAGGTAACCAGGGAAAGGGTTCTCCTAAAGAATGATATGAAACAGTGCCCTGTTTTCATACATGACTGGGAATATTGTCCGCTCTCACCATCCAAATGGGAAAACCTCAAGATTTGTAGTGAACGGAGCACACAGAGAATCTTGGCTCTCACCTTAGTAATGTAGTACCTTAATCCTAGATTGAGCTTTCCTCCAGTACTACTTAGCAAATTTTATAAATAAGCACCAAAAGGAAGCCATTTCTAAGTAATGAGGCTGTATCTTAGATCTGAGTCTAAGAATGTTTACAGCAAGACAAACATATCTTTCATCCAAAAATGTAAAATTCACACTGTGGGGTATCAAGTAAAAAATTAACAGGCATGAAGGAAAGTAGGAAAATAAGACCCATAATGTCAAGAAAAATTAATCCAAGTTCACTCAGAACTGATTTAGATGTTAAAATTAGCAGACAAGGACACTGAAATAGTTATTATAATTGTATTCCACATGTTTAAAAAGCCAAGAAGAGACAGGAAACTAAAACCAAACTCCAAAAAATGAAAACCAAAATACTTGAGATGAGGGATCCCTGGGTGGCTCAGTCAGTTAAGCTGCTGCCTTCGGCTCAGGTCATAATCCCAGAGTCTTGGAATCAAGCCCCACACCAGACTCCTCGCTCATTGGGGAGCCTGCTTTTCTCTCTGCCTCTGCCTGCAACTCTGCCTGCTTGTACTCTCTCTCTCTCTCTCTCGCTCGCTCTATGACAAATAAATAAATAAAATCTTCAAAATACCTGAGATGAAAAAATACACTTGGTGAAATTAACAGCAGCTGGTGCATTGCAGAAGAAAATGCCAGTGAACAGAAGAAACTATCCAAAATGAAGAACAGAGAAAAAAGAGAATTAAAAAAAAAAAAAAAAAGAACATTAGGGTGGTAAAGGATAACTTCAAATACCCTAATTTGCCTGTAATTGGAATTCCTGAAAGGACTAGGGGGGTCAGAAAATGTTTTAGGTAATAATGGCTAAAATTTTTCTATGTTTGGTAAAAACTAAAAACCCTCAGATCCATAAATCTCAATGAATCCTATGTACTAAGTAATTTTTCCCCTGAAACAGAAAAAAAAAAGCTAGACCAAGATATATCATTATCAAATTTCTCAAAACTAAAAACAGCCTGAATAAAAATACATGCTATCTATGAAGAAACAAATATAAGGATGATTGTAGCCTTACTGTCCAAAGCAATGACATCAAGAAGATATTGGGGGGACATTTTCAAAATATGAAAAGAAAGGAGAGCTTGTGGTTCAGAAAGGAAGGGAATTAATCACATACACATAACCGATAATTAAAAAAAACAACATTCTATTTCTAGCTGTCACATCTGAAGTTGGAAGACAGAAGCACATTGTCCTCCAAGTTTTGATAGAAAATTATTTCTAACCTTGAATCGCACTCAAACCGCTGATAAATTTGGAGAGTAAAAGAAAGGTATTTTCAGCCATGCAAGGACTCAGAACTTTTACCTCCATGTTCTCATTCCTAGAAACTCATTGAAGATGTATTGTCCAATAATCCAAAGAAGAGGGGGAAATTGGGATACAGAAAAAGGAGGATTCATTATAGGAGTAAGAAGAGTAGAATGTCCTAGAATGTGTACAGCAAATCTAGAAAGCTGCAAATCTAGGCTCTGACTGAATGAAAAAAGATACTGATAATTTTCTTCTCAGTGAAGAAGGAATTTAATTGGAGATTTTGGAGTTAAACTAAGAGAAAGCAAATAAGTAAGGAATTTATTAACTCCAATGAAAACAGAAAGTTAAGAAGAAATGATTCTATGATCATAATATGCTACCTTGCTTAATTGTAAATAATATTTGAAGTCATAATATGAACACTGATTATTAATTTAACAAAATTATTATATAATTACATTGGAGGATAACTATTCATGTGCATTATAAAAATGCAAAATCCTTGCATTTTATGTTTGTAATTAATGATATATAATAGTGATAAAAATGAGTGAGTTTTTACACATCATTTAGATATTTCAGAAAAGAAGGCTCAAATAGTTGAAAATGGCAGTTTCTGTGTCCATGCTGGTTTCCCATGAAGCCATGTGATTCCCATGCAGTTACACAGGACCCCAGACTCTGAGGGGTCCTGTGCTTAATTTAATGCTCTGCTGTTGTAATCTTGAAGTTTTTAATAATTTCATCGTTGAACTTAAGTCTTTTGAGTAAAGTCCAATGGGCCAAAAGAGCACATGTGAAAGCTGTAGATATATACAATATGTGTACCCAACCTTCCTTGCTACCCCATGTGTACACTTAGGGGTACTTGAGATGCCTCATGAGCTCAGACTTCTGGTGGACCCATGCCTGGTGGAGTTCCACATGATTCAAATGATGGAAAGGATGTGTGTTACATCTACCACTGAGTTAGTGGTAGTGGAACTTTCCTGAATTAACCAACACCTACACTGAAAATGATGACATAGAAGGAAAGGGAAGATTAGCCAGAGGTAGAGAGTGTTAGTAGAATGTGTATATATGCAGAAATGAAACAAAAACAATCAAGGGAGTTCTGTTCACCATTCTGGTAAGAATTGAATGCATATTCATATACAAGCTATGAAATATGAATTGTGTTATTTTGGTGATTCCATATAGAAGTTAAATGCTTTTATATTTACATTTTAATACTGTCATTCCATAATATAAAGATGAATGGCAAGATACATCAAATATTTTTTTTTACTTAACATGACATTAATTAATAAAAATAAAACACCACTACAAGTTGAGAGACTACAGAGAAAAGAAAAAATGTTTATATTTTAATACTTTTAACTGTATTTTTTTCTTGTTTTTAGAATAGAAATTCCCATATTTTCATGTTGCACTGGGTGCCATCAATTATGTGTTTTGAGAATCAAGATGAAAGGGTTGGAAGGTAGGGAGAGGGGGAACTTTTATTTTCCACATAATTCTATTGTATTAAAAATAATTTAAAGATTTGTTTATTTATTTTAGAGAGAGAGAGACAGTGCACACACAAGAGGGGGAGGGGCAGAAGGAGAAGGAGAAAGAGAGAGAACGAATCATAGGCAGACTCCCCGCAGAGTGGGAAGCCCAATGGAGCTCCATCACAGATTTCATGACCCTGAAACTATGACTTGAGCCAAAGTCATGAGTCAGATGCTTAACTGACTGAGCCACCCAGGAGCCACCCCATTGAATTTTTTAATTCAATGAAAAATGAATTAATGAAAAATATGCATTGCTTTTCTGGAAATACATATTGAAATGAAAATGCTAACCATAATAGGTAAAATTAGCAAGCTAAAGAAAGGGTAAAGAATTTGCCTGGTAGAGGAACCATGTGTGACAATAAGGTGAGATGATAGTGAATTCTAAGAACCAAAATTGCCAAGACAGTCCACAGCATAAAGAATGTGACTGATGAGAAGACTTGGGAAGAGCATGAGGCAGGTGGTGAAGAGCCACAGGATCCATGTTAAGGAGCCTGGGTTTGATTTTTCAAGCGATAGAGACATTGAAGTTGTTAAACAGGACAGATTTTACTTAGGGCAGGTTTAATCGTGTAGCAGTGAAGGATGATTTATAGGTGGTGTTTACGTTTTTAAGGCCAGGCCTTCTCTAGACATTATAATATATGATGATGATTAGGAAATGAGAAGTTTGAGTGAATCATCAAACTAAACTTGCAAATCAATGTATCAGATCTATTTTAAAGTAATGTGGAGGAGTCTATCAAAGTGATTAAAATTTACCACAATGTTTTCAGAACCAAAATAAAAGAGCACTCTAGCTTTTCTTTTCTTTCCTTTTTTTTTTTTTTTTTTAAGAAATATATTTTTCGGGTGCCTGGGTGGCTCAGTGGGTTAAGCCGCTGCCTTCGGCTCAGGTCATGATCTCAGGGTCCTGGGATCGAGTCCCACATCGGGCTCTCTGCTCAGCGGTGAGCCTGCTTCCCTCTCTCTCTCTCTGCCTGCCTCTCTGTCTACTTGTGATCTCTCTCTGTCAAATAAATAAATAAAATCTTAAAAAAAAAGATATATATTTTTCAAGAGTAACTGGGTGGTTCAGTTGGATAAACATCTGCCTTCAGTTCAGGTCATGATCTCAGGGTTCTGGGGTCCAGCCCCACATCAGACTCCACAAGTCTGCTTATTCCTCTGTCCCTCCCCCTGCTTGTGTTCTCTCTCTCTCTCAAATAAATAAATAAAATTTTTAAAAAGATACATATATATATATACACACACATATGTATTTATATATGTGTGTGTGTGTGTATTTTTTTCGTGAGTATCTATGTTCACTTCTCCTGAACAGTGTATTATTTTATTCTAGTTACCACTTAATAGAAAAATGGCCAGAAGAAGCCTTCAGAATTTTCTCTCGTATCACACCACTAATATATCTTTAAGTTCATCTACAGAGGAAGGATTTTATTTCAATTGCATAAATGTCTTGAGATTTTTCTTAAGTAAACTGATTCCAACCTAAATGCAATGGCAACATCTTTGCTTAAGGTGGGAAAGCCCAGGCAGAGAATTATTCATCTCTGATGGTAAATCATTCAGCGCCAGGTGACTTAAAGTTCTAGAGATGATGAATAGCTATATAGGCAAAGGCAAGGCTACATTTCCTTTGGGGTAATGGTGGGTGATGAAAATCATCAATGAGCTGCTAAAGAACAGAAAAAATGCAAATGTCCTTAATGTTCCTCAGTGATGTACCGAAAATGTGTTAAAAATGTTAAAACTATTGTTATAATTTGAAAGCATGAAATTGTGTAAGCCACAAACAGAAAATAGAAAAGATAACATAGAATCCCACATTTGTGGATTTTCCTTCTTTTAATAATGACAAAAACTCTTTGATCAAGTGGATTCTGTTGACAGACTATATTTTGCGGCATATGGAACTTCTTAAAGCTATGAGACAGAAAAATCTGTACGTAAAGAATGTTTTGAATGTCAGTTTCCTTGTGTTTTATGAATTTGAGGATTTGAAACATACAAAAATGTGTGATGTAAAAGATACAATGCACTATGTGCTTTAATAAATGGTAATTTATTGCCATTTTTACCATTTATTGCACATTCTTGTAGCAAACATTACTCACTATACAGAGGTTATGCCACCAGTTCTAAGCTAACTTCTCTAATAAAGATTATTGTGTAGAATATGAAGTACTCTTAAAACAGTGCATGTAGTCTGTTTAACCTGGTAGTTTTCCCTGCTAATTCAGTCATAGTTCTTAATAACCACACACATTTGGTTGGTTTAAAAGAAGATAGGAAAAAATGTTTTTATGCTTAAAAAACCATAAGTTTCCCTAAGGGAAACTGTTGGTAGCTTGTTAAAATTCATACATCTTTAGGAAAAACTAGTGATAACAGATTTTAACCATGTTTTGGAAAGTGGATGTTTCTCTCTCATTCATTAATTCAATTGACATAGTAGAATATTTTGTTTGTTTGTTTGTTTTGAAGTCTTTAATTAATTAATTTATTTTTTCAGCAAAACAGTATTCATTGTTTTTGCACAACACTCAGTGCTCCATGCAATAAGTGCCCTCCCTACTACCCAGCACCTGGTTCCCCCAACCTCCCACCCCCGACCCTTCAAAACCCTCAGGTTGTTTTTCAGAGTCCATAGTCTCTTATGGTTCGCCTCCCCTTCCAGTTTCCCTCAACTTCCTTCTCCTAACATAGTAGAATTTTTAAGTGTCGGGCACCTGGGTAGCTCAGTGGGTTAAAGCCTCTGCCTTTGGCTCAGGTCATGGTCTCAGGGTCCTGGGATCTAGTCCCACATTGGGCTCTCTGCTCAGCGGGGAGCCTGCTTCCTCCTCTCTCTCTGCCTGCCTCTCTGCCTACTTGTGATCTCTGTCTGTCAAATAAATGAATAAAAATCTGAAAAACAACCTGAGGGTTTTGAAGGGTCAGGGGTGGGAGGTTGGGGGAACAGGTGGTGGGTGATGGGGAGGGCACGTTTTGCATGGAGCACTGGGTGTTGTGCAAAAAGAATGAATACTGTTACGCTGAAAAAATTAATAAAAGGGGGAAAAAAAAAAAAAAAAAAAAAAAGAATTTTTAAGTGTCCTTTCACCTTAGGATATGTAGTTGTGGTTTTAGCAACAGCCTTTCAAAAAGGGTAAAATAATTTAATAGACTCTCAGAATTCCAAAGGTTGTTTTAGAAAGAAAATAGGGATCTTTTGAGTAAAAAGAATCTTCATAGTTTGGTGTAGGGAAGCTTTTTGGAACCAATTAACACATACTTTACAATCATCTGTTTTAGAGCAGAGTTTATCTGGGGGAGTCAGCAACTGTAACAATTTGGCGGGGGTGGGGAAGAATCCTTTAGTGGAATTATTTTCCTCTTCCCTAGGATATGTACTATTGGTCTTAATGATACTCTATGGAGAAAGCAAGGGGTTAAGAATGATTCAAATTCTTGTGCTGTGTTGGAAGTGTAACATTTAAATGGTTATTCAGAAAAATTCTACTTGAAAGGAAGAGTAATACTCTATATGAGGGAAGATATATAGACATGATTATTAGACCTTATATACTATTTATAAAGAATTTTTAGTTTTTTAGTCTTTTTTTTTTAACTCAACACTAGAAAATCCTCAGAAAAAGAAAAAGGAATATTTGAAGAAACAAGAAGTCCCTGAAGTTTTCATAATTCTCCCAAGGGCAGAGGGAGAAGGGTGCTGTAAGGTAGAAGTACTTGGGTATGAATGAAGTTGAGCTTCTACCTAGATGGTTCTAGAACGATTTGGAACTATCTTGGGATCTCCCATCTCTGTTTTCCTTCATGATACTGCAACATCTCTCCTTTCATTCACCAAGATTTAGTGGTGGGGTCAATTGAAGTTAAAAATGCTACTCTTTAACCACCATAGGGAATGTTTAATTGTGGAATGGAATTAATGTCCTAATGATTTTAATTTAACCAGTTGAAGACAGTGAGTAGCAAATATTGATCAATCCCTTGGTCATTAGGTCTTTGTGGGGGAAAATCCAGGACAGGAATATCAGAGAAGATGCACTTCTGCATATCCCCTTCTCCTTGCTAGCTATGGCTTTATTTCTTTTCTTTGAATCTTGTCTTTGAAGCTTCCATTTCTCTTTAGCTTATGATTAAATCTCTCTTTGAAAACCATTTATTTTACTTTGGATGATAGATTACTTGTGGTAAGAAATTGGACTGCATTAATATATCTACTGTTCTATGCATTGGGAGAATCTTGTAATCTACAATAAAATGTCACAAATATCAAAGAAACATTAGAATATCTGCTATGAAAACATTTCTATACTAAAGTTTAGTATGAAAAAAGACCTTAAAGTATCGATGTTTCATTTCATTGACAAGCTTACAAAAATGTGAAAATATAACTTAATATATGTGCTAGTATGTACCTTTGTAGACATTTCCTTAGGTAAGTATAGTCTTTCTCACTGGTGATGGTCACATACAACAGTTTGGTAGGATAATGGAGCCTCTCATTAAAGATGTATTATTATATAAACAATTATAGATTTGCACGCTTTTTAAGAGATCTTGAGAGAGAAAGTTTTTTTCTTTGCTCTCCACATTATTACTGGTAACTAACTCTTCCAGCTTTTTTTTTTTTTTTCCACTCCAAATTATTCCAGGAAAACATTAGCTGTTTTAACAATTCAAATCTACCATTTGTAACCTGGAGCCTTTCAGAGTTGCAAATTCTTAGGATATGCCATTGTCACAGGGAAAGCTAACATGAATAGAATACTTCCTACCCACTCAGGAGCTTTCATTATATAAACTCATTTGATATTCACAATATTCTAGAAGCACTATTGCCATCTCCTTCACAGAGGTGAGAAACAGAGGCAAAAAGAACTTTGGTAAATATTCCAAGGCGGGAGCTAGAAATCAAGATAGAAAATCATAATGTAGAGCCTATGCTCTTAATCGCCTTGTTTTACTCTACTCTCCCTTCTATCATGGTGTTATCTCATTGATGGCTCTTTCAAACTGCATCCATGTGTTAATGAAGTTATTTTATTTTATGTGTGGTTACTGTAACAAAATACCACAGACAGTGTAGCCTATAAACAAACAAACAAACAAAATTAATTCTCAGAGTTCTGAAGGCTAAGAGGTCCAAGATGAAGGTGCCAACATGGTAGCTATCTGGTGAGAGCCAGTGTCTTCTCATTGTGGCCTCACATGATGGAAGGGATGAGGTTACATCTGGAGTGTCTTTTAAAACAAGTCTAACCCCGTTTATGAGAGTTCCCTCTCACCAATTAAGAACCTCCCAAAGGTTCCATCTACTACTGTCATCACCTTTGGTGGTTAGGATTTCAATACATTAATTTAGGGGAAGGTGGGGACACAAACATTCAGACCATAAAATTACTATCCATTTTATCAGGGCTCTTTCCCAGACAATATGCCTTGTTTTTGTCATCTGTTCAACTTGATACTGGTGGTAGTGAAAGGTCCCCCACTAATGGGTCCGTGATTAAAGGAGCGAGACTGATACAAAGCAAAGGTCAAGCAAAGCTGTATTCTGCGCCAAGCATCAAGAATAAAACTGACCAGCCGGGGCCATGCCTCTTATAGAGAGGGTGACCTCTCTCTGCTTTACAGACCAGCTTTTAATGTCAAAGGCCACATGGTTGGGCCTGGCCATGCACCGGTGGCCAATGAAATTGTAGCACACAGAAAAAGCCACACAGTCATGTTAGGTCACACATAAGTGACCGATTGAATTACAATTTACCCTATAGTAGATATTCAAACTAGCCTATCACCTTGGTCAGAACTGGTGCCCAAAAGGCAGGACCCACACTCCTTGGTAGCTAGGGAGACAGTACGTGCCCCCACTGATTGGATGTCTCCACCTGGCCTGACCCACCCTTGTATTTGGGCTTTGTTACCTGGGGACTGGTTTCCTGGGCTTGCTTTTAAGTAAGTCCCCTGGGCGGGGGCAGGGTCAGTTTAAGTTTTACTGCATAAACAACAACATGACTGCTTAATCCAAGATGGAATTGCTCTAGCTAAAGAGGACCTTACAGTGGGAGACATATACATTCAAAATGTTGCAAATCCTGTTCTCTCTAGAGTGTGCTCATGCTCTCTCTCTCTCTCTCTCTCTCTCTCTCACACACACACACACACACACACACACACAGTAATGCTTTAAGATACATTCTTCGGAAATTTATGTGACATTATGGAGAAAATGTTTTTGAAAGACATATTTAAAAGGGGAGAGTGATCCCAATTTATATGTAGATTTTCAAGAAGAATTTTCAAATGAGAATTTTGCAACAATATTATCTTGATAAAATCAAGGGATGACAAATGTCTTCCCAAGTAGAACCTTACAAAGATGTAGAACCTTACAAAGATGCAGTACCTGGTTGGAATAACCACAATGTGAGACATGTTCCTTACTCTTTGTGTCCAGAGATTTGCTGTGTCACTGTGTTCAAGGAACACTATTCTCTGGGTTCCAAACACAACAGAGACTATTTTATGAAGATGCCAGTGAACTAATTTATAGTAAGAATTAGAATTACTGGGGCACCTGGGTGGCTCAGTTGGTTAAGCATCTGCCTTCAGCTCAGGTCATGATTCCAGGGTCTTGGGACTGAGCTCTGGGTCAGGCTCCCTGCTTAGTGGGGAGCCTGCTTCTCCCTCTCCCTCTGCCACAGCCCCTGTTCGTGTTCTCTCTCTCTCTCAAATAAATACAATCTTAAAAAAAAAAAAAAAAGAATTACAGTTACTAAATGAACTAGATCTTTCCTGCTTAGCATTCACGACATTCTTTCTGTGTTGACCAATTTATATTTGAAGAAAAATAGAAACCAAGAGTTGCTCACTAAACACAAAGGAAATCAGGAGAGTTAGAAAGGACCTCCAAAATGGATGTGACATGTCACATTTTGGTGACTATTCAAGTGCTCATTTCTGAAAGGAATGAACTCCGGTTATAAAGAACAAGTTTTCTTGTAATATTTTGTGATTTTAAACCTCTCTTATTAATTAAAATACAACTTTAAAATAAGCAACATATCCTTTCATCAATTTTATGAATTCCTGAAAATTTATGAGCATACATACATAAGTATGTTTTAGAAACTAGTATTCATATTAGCTGTGCCAAATTTAAGTCCTTCACAGGAAGCATCATGGAAAACCCTTCCAAACAGATTTGTGAGAAATACCCTTTCAGCACATGGGAAATGTTTCATTAAATTCTGGTGCACAGCAAGACAATAAAAATGATATGGATCAGAAATAACATCCAAGTCTCCTTTTTATTTTCCTATCATTTTCATTTTTGTCTTTCTACCATTTCAATTTTGCTGAAATTGTCATTCAATGACCATTTGAAAATTATTAGAGGCCTCAAAGCTTTATTGGATCTGGAGCTATTGCGATGCCAAGAACGTGACTGACAATTGCTCTGAGTATTCATTTCTCTCCCAATTCACAGACAATCAAATTCATTCTCACTTTGTGAGATCCAGTCATCATCAGTCACCTTGGTCTATCACAGTAGTCAATCTCCATAATAGGAAAATGTAAAAATCCCAGGGTCAGAGAAGAGCCTTTGCTACATGAAAGCTACAGAATATTTTATTAACATATCATAGTGATTTCAACTATGCATTCAACATTAAGTTAAAGAAATATTTGTTTGTTGTGCTCTACCCTTCTTCCTAAATGAGATGAAAAAATAGAGTTTTTGAGGATAAGCTACCTTTTGATACAAACCTTCTTCAAAAAAGTTAAATTTCCCACTATTTCACTTTTTTATCTATAACAGGAGCATGCGTTTTGTAATCTCTCTTGGAAAAGGTTAAAATGAAGTTTCATGACTTAGCTGTATACTTAAGTGTTTATTGTCTTTCAGCCTCCAGATGAGTATAGAAAACAAAATGAGAGTTAATATTTGACAAATAGATAATAAGACTCTTAATTCATTTATGTTTACCAAGACATGGGATTAGTTGATCTTCCAAAGTTCCTTTCTGTGTTTCTTTTTGTAGTCATTCTAGCAAGTAGCCCCAATTTTAAAGTAAACAAGTTGTTGGAGAGTCTGAAGTGGGAAAAACCGCAGAGGGAAAAGATCTTAAAGTAACTGAGTTTCAGATTTTAAGGAAGAAACTCATAAATCAGCCAAAATAAAGGCATCTAATTTTTTTTAAAAAGATGTTAGTGCACTTAACACAGCAGGGTTCATAAGTGCTCTGAAAGAATTTGTATACATTGACTCATGCATGATAATTATTAAATAGATAAGGTTTTCATATTACCTTCAGGGTTTCATGTCAAAATAAATCTCGTGTTTTGACACGAATTGGGAGACATTTACAATTTTCTTATAATAGCTTATCAAGGTCTTTTGACGTAAAAAGCGCCAACTCAATGTGGTTAACTCATCAGAACCGAATCAAGCTTCATTATAGTAAAACTGTGTCAGGTAGGGAGTTTTAGTTTGTGAATCATTGTCACGGAAGACATTTAATAAAACTGCCATGAAGAGGCAAAAGATGTCTTCATGAGGAAGGTGTTTTAGACTTGTTTTTGTAAAGCCTAGAGAAAAAAAAGTTACAAAATCTTAATGCTGCTATGTTTCACAGCAAGAAGAGAGTAAAGAGTTGGAGGAAAGCTAAAAATGAATCCCCAGATGTAAAAGGAGTTCAGCCTCTGTACAACATTTTTGAAGAGGTTTATGACCATTTGAGATCTCTTTTTCAGGATAATTTAAAGGAAGACACTTCTTGAAAGCAGAAGAAAGTTACATCAAATATAAAGGCACAGATACACAGTGCCAAGCAAAACAGAGCTGGGGGCCATGGTGTTCTTTTCTCCCTGACAACCTCAGCACTCAGAGAGGTCCTGGGGAAATGTTTGCTTTCTTCCCCTCAGAAAGCATTTCTTCTCCCCTTTGAGGTTGCCTCTAATTTTTCTCTTTCAATTTAGCTATCTGTGGCTTCTTGCAGTCCCTTCATTCAAATATCTATGGCACCTCAACTGCGTGCTAGTCCCCAGTGTTAAAAAGATGCTGCCCCTGACACTGAAGAAAACTGGCAATGAACAAGCTGCAAACAAAACAAACAAATCACACCTTAAGTCCCAGCTGCAGATCCATTTCCACTGATGACTTATGACGATGGACAGTTGCTCATGTGGACATTGACTCCTTTTGGGAAGTAACCATTCTAGACTTTTGCCACCTTTTAATTTGTTCGTCATTTTGTTCAATTTTAGGGATTTTTATATACTGTGAATACAAACCCTACTGTCTGTTTCTGTGTTCTTTGGGAGGTTCATCAAGATATTTTCATACTTTACCTGGTATCTGTTATTGCCATGTTAGTGATGCCTCTTTGTATTATTTTTAGTGCTTGCTAAATATGCAATTTTAACCCATCTAACTTACTTTCAAAAAGAATTCCACTTTTTCACAATGTATGAACTGTGAGGTAGTATATTTATATTACTAATATATGCTTTTATTATCATAAATATTCCCTTAGCTATCCTATACACTCCACATTGCATCAATATTTTTTAAACAGTCAATCCTTTTTAAAGAGATTTAAAGATACACAGACATAAACATACATACAACATACATGTGTGTGTGTATATATATATATATGTACACATATAAAATAACTTTTAATAGTCCCTAATGTTTATACCTCCTCATGTTCTTTGATCTATCCTCCAGAATTAGATTTCCATTTGGTGTCATATTCCTTTAACCTTAACACTTTTAACTTAACTTGAGTTGCAGGTTTGAAGGAGAGAAATGTTTTTCAGAATATATCTAGCTGAAGCCTTTATGTCACCATTATTTTTTTTAAATGAAGATATAATATATACAATCAATTTCATCCTTGTTGGTTGATGTAATTGGCGAGCCCTCCTCTTTAGCTATGCCCTAGTGTGGGAGTTCAGCCAGTCTATGCAAAAGTTGAGCTAGATTTGGGTTTTGTTGCTGCTTTTGTTGCATTTGGTTTATTAGCGGTTTCGACTATACCCAGTACTACCTTGCACTGAGTGGGGCTAGGTCGTTAGGTAGTTTTTCTCCATGCCACTTCTGCCCTCAACTTCTGGTGTCCATTGCACCTATGCCTCAGTAAAAATGTCCCTCAACATTCTTTATTTTATTACCTTAGTAGAATAATGTTACATCACTCAACATTTATAAGTCTAGAAGTAGCAGTGGTGGTGGGTATATTCTGTTGTTCTCTTTAAGCTTTAGCCTTAAGTAGGCATTAGGTCCATGGGTCTCATGGATGAGGTGTTCGTAGGAGAGATTCTGTCCTTCCTTCAGGGGTGAACCTATAATGCTGTAGGTCAGCCGGAGGAATTCGACTATCCTTTCTAAGGTGATACCTAACACAGTCCTGCCAGTTTTGCTATTTCGGGATCCTACGTGTTTCATTCGCGGGGCTTTTTAGAATTTGTATTTTATGTATCTGTCCGTTTTTGTCTGTTTCACCCATAAGACAATAACCTCATTAGGAGAAAGAGTAAATCTACTCTTTTGAATTTCATATCCATAATACTCAATAAAGAACCTAGTTCATAGTTGTAACTCAGAAAATATATTGAATGAAATAATGAATGCTTGCTTCTCTTGTTTTCTTTTTTTTTTTTTAAATAGGGAATTAATCTTATATTTTCTGTAACATTTTGTTTTTATTTAATTTCAAAAATACAGAAAGTTGCAAGAATAATACAAAGAAAACCCTATCTGCCCTGTTGGGAGGCTACTTCGTGGTATTGCTGTCTTGGCATCAATTTTGTTTGACTATTGGCCTTTGGGGATAAAACTTATTAAACTGATAGGAGGCCCTCATGGGAGTGCAAGCTCTAAGTAACAGTCTGCAGAGTCTCATGCAAATTTAAGTTCCTGAGATGACTTCCTCAATAGCTCTTATGATCAATATTCTCTCTCAGCCTTCAGGGCCCTCTCCTGGTGTACCCCCTACCTTAGGCCTCTAAGGAGCTTACCAGTGCTCTTTTTGGCTTGCGTTGACCAATCCAGTCAGCCTAGAAACCCCAGAGCATTCTACCCATAGACCCTAATAAAGACAACAGCTCTAGGTTCTGCCTCTCTGTCCATACTCTGCCATGTTGCTCTTCAAGTGTGCCATGTACTTTCTCCAAGACCTGTGGGTAGTATACTTCTCTATTTCAACATTTCTGTCGTCTTTTGTTGAACTGAAGCTCACTATCTGGCACCCTGTTGCTCTATTTAGCAAATGTTAATTTAACATTTAACAAACATTTAACATTTAATTTAACAAAGTCATAATATAGCCATTACCCAAATCCAGTACTTATTTACATGTCTGCCTTGTTTGTCTTTTTTAAGATTTTATTTATTTATTTGAGAGAGAGAGAGAGAGAGAGAGAATTCAAGCAGGAGGAGCAACAGAGGGACAGGGAGAAGCAAGTTCCCCACTGAGCAAAGAGCCCAATGTAGGGCTTGATCCCAGGATCCTGGGATCATGACCTAAGCTGAAGTCAGATGCTTAAGTGACTAAGTCACCCAGACACCCTTATGGTGCCCTTGGTTTTATCATCATCTCTTTCGTCTCTCTCTCTCTTTTGATGTGTGTATGTAATCATATAATCTTTGTCTATAAATTTGATTTAGATAAAATGTGCAAATCCCTAGAAGAGCAAAACTTACCGAAACTGACTCACAAACAAGTAGGGTATAAAAATACTCTTTAACTATTAAAGAAATTGAATCTGCAATTTCAAAAAGTCCCACAATAAAATCTCTAGACTGGATATTGGCTGCAGTGCTGAGTTTTCCAAACATTTATTGAATATACAAAACAATATTATGCAAACTTGTCCAGAATATTAAAAAAGAGAAAACATATTTACCTTATTTTACAAAGTTGCTCCAACTTTAATAACAAATGATAATTTTAAGCGAATTATTCCCATCAACATAAAAGAAAATCCTAAGTAAATTAGCAAAGTGAATTCTTAGGAAGTAAAATTCAGCAATGTACAGAAGATCATGTATCATATTGAATTGAGATTATTTCAAGAATGCAAGTTTTTGAGGTGCCTGGGTGGTTCAGTGGGTTAAAAGCCTCTGCCTTTGGCTCAGGTCATGATCCCAGGATCCTGGGATCGAGCCCCACATTGGGCTCTCTGCTCAGCATGGAGCCTGCTTCCTCTTCTCTCTGCCTGCCACTCTGCCTACTTGTGATCTCTGTCTGTCAATAAATAAATAAATAAACTTAAAAAAAAAAAAAGAATACAAGTTTTCTGAGGTACCTGAGTAGTTCAGTTAGTTAAGTCACTACCCCAGGGTCCCCGAATCCCCAGGGTAGAGCCCCATGTGAGGCTCCCTGCTCAGCAGGGAGTCTGCTTCTCCTCCTATCCCTTTGCCCTTCCCTTGCCTGTTCATGCTTACTCTCTCTCTCCCTCTCTCTCAAATATATAAATAAATAAAATATTTTTGGAAAAAAAGAATAAAAGTTGTTTTTTGTTTTGTTTTGTTTTTTAAATTTCTCTCATTTGATTGACTAAAGCAAAAATGTAAGTCCTAAAACAAAAATCCCTCTCCCTCTGGTTGAAATGCAAGCTTTTTTTAAGCTTTACTTTTTGTTGACTATAACATACATATAGAAAAGAGCACAAGGGGTGCCTGGGTGGCTCAGTGGGTTAAAGCCTCTGCTTTCAGCTCAGGTCATGATCCCAGGGTCCTGGGACTGAGCCCTGAATGGGGCTCTCTGCTCAGCAGGGAGCCTGCCTCCCCCTCTCTCTGTCTGCCTCTCTGCCTTCTTGTAATCTTTGTCTGTCAAAGAAGTAAATAAAATCTTAAAAGAAAGAAAAGAGCAAAAATTACTTCATGCATTTTCTCAAAGTGAACACACATGTGCAATTAGCAACCAAATCAGGAACCAGAACAGTCCCAGCACCTTGGAAGCTCCCCAGTGTTCTCCTTCCCAGTAACTTAACCATAATCTTCATTTATTTTCCCCCAGCTTCACTGAGATATTAATGACTTAAAACATACATAATTTTAAGTGTACAATTTGGATGTTTTTTAAATGAAGATATAATCAACATATAACATCATACTAGCTTTAAGTATTGGATGTACAACATAATGACTGATTTATGTTATATGTATATATATTTCAAAATGATTACCACATTAGTTAACATCTATCACTCCTCAAAGTTACACTTTTTTTTCCCCTTGTGATTAGAACTTTTAAGATCTTGGGATGCCTAGGTGGCTCGGTTGGTTAAGTGTCTGCCTTTGGCTAAGGTCATGATCCCAGGGTCCTGGGATGGAGCCCCACATTGGACTCCTTGCTCAGCGGGGAGTCTGCTTCTCCCTCTGCCTCTGCCTGCCACTCTTCCTGCTTGTGCTCCTCTCTGATAATTAAGTAAATAAAATCTTGAAAAAAAAAATAAAGATCTTTCATTAAAAAAAGAACTTTTAAAGTCTCTTTGCAACATTCAAATATATAATACAGAATTGTTAACCATAGTCACCATGCTGTACATTACATTCCCAGGACTGACGTACCTTATAACTAGAACTCTGTACCTACTGACCACACCCACCCATTTCTACCACCCGGCTCCCCCATTTCCTCATCTTTGGCAACAACCAATCTGTTCTCTGTTCTCAGTCTGTAAGTCGCTTTTTGTTTGTTTGGTTTTGGGTTTTCTTTAGATCCATATATAAATCAGATCATGAGGTATTTGTCTTTCACAGGCTTATTTCACTTAGCATAATGTCCTCAAAGTCCATCCAACTTGTTGCAAATGACTGGATTTCTTTTTCATGGATAAATATGAATATCAATATATATTATTTAATATTTATACATTATATAAATGTATATTTATAATATATATTTATATATATTAAATATATTTTTATATATAAATGTACATTTATATAATGTATTGTTTATATTTATATAATTTGTATATTTTTATAAATATGTATGTGTGTATATATAAAATCACATTTTCCTTACCTATTCATAGGATTTTCACATTTTCCTTATCCTCATTCATATCAGTCACGTTCCTGCCAACAGTGCACAAGGGTGCCCTTCGCTCCACATCCTCACCAACACTTGTTATTTATTTTTGATATTAGCCATTCTAACAAGTGTGAAGTCGCATCTCATTGTGAGTTTGATTTGCGGTTTCCTGATGATTAGTGATATTGGGCATCATTTCATTTGTCTGTTGGTCATTTGTATGTCTTCTTTGGAAAAACACCTATTTAGATCTTAGGTTCATTTTTATTATTTTTAAAAAAGATTTTATTTATTTACTTGAAAGAGAGAACACAAGCAGGCAGAGTGACAGGCAGAGGGAGAGGAAGAATCAGGCTCTCTGCTGAGCAGGGAACCCAATGCAGGGCTCAATCCCAGGACACTGAGATCATGACCTGAGCCGAAGGCAGCCACTTAACCAACTGAGCCATCCAGGTGCCCCATGCTCATTTTTAAAATGAGATTTTTTTTATTGTTTTTGTTTTACTATTGAGTTGTATGAGTTCCTTATGCATTTTGTATATTAGTCCCTTATCCGATAAATGAATTGCAGGCCTGCCTGGGTGGCACAGTTGGTTGAGCATCTGAATCTAGGTGTTGGCTCAGGTCATGATCTCAGGGTCATGAGATTTACTGCACTGGACTCAACACTCAGCACAGAGTTGGCCTGAGATTCTCTCTCCCTTCTCTCTGCCCTTCCATTCATGTTCTCTCTCTGTCTCTCAAATGAATAAATAAATCTTTAAAAAATAAGTTACATGAATTGCAAATACTTTCTCCCATTCTATATGTTCCTTTTCATCTTGTTGACAGTGTCCTTTTCTGTGCAGAAACTTTTTGTTTTGATGTGGTTACACTTCTGTGTTTTTGCTGTTGTAGCAAGAAATTTTTAGAAATTGAAAATTAATCAATATGATTCACAAAATATATGTAATAAGGATAAAAATCATGTGGAAATGCCAAAAGATGTAGAACAGATATTTGATGACAGTTGACTATCTACTTATAACTCAAAACTACCTGCACTATGAATAGGAAGTAGTTTCTTAATCTAATAATTAAATACTATATCTGTATTTAATGATAGACCATTAAAAGCTTCTATCTGAGATTTTTAACAACACAAGGTAGTCATTATCGCTGCTTCTATTTGTTTTAGATCATAGCAAGTAAAATAAAACTTTAAAAAAATATGAATTAAAAAGTAAAGGGACACCTGGGTGGCTCTGATGGTTAAGCGTCTGCCTTCGGCTCAGGTCATGATCCCAGGGCCCTGGGATCGAGCCCCGCATCGGTACCCTGCTCATCAGGGAGTCTGCTTCTCCCTCTCTCTTCCCACTGTCCACCCTGCTTATGTTCTCTCACTCTATCAAATAAAGAAATAAAATCTTAAAAAAAAAGTAGAAAGAAATCTTTCATTTAGTGTGCATAATGACTTCTTTCCAAAGAGTACAGTCTGAAAAGGGGAAAATAGAAACAACTTCATAGAGGAAAAACATGACAAACACTCCCCAACACCAGGTGTTCAAGGTCAATATCAACAGTCATAAATCATGTAGATAGTATGGACCCTTGATATGATGTGATGAAAATAACATGTTTATCTCTGTGGCTTTCTTTCACCAACCTGATAACCCCAGTGTAATCATGAGGAAACCATCAGACAAATTCAAATAGAGAGCTGTTTCACAAGATACCTGGCTAGCATTCCTCAAAATGTGAGACCTTAAACACAGGCAAAATCTAGAGAAATTATCAAGCCTAGAGGAATTTAAGGCATCATAATTACTAAATGTAGTATTGTATTTCAGATGGGATCCCGGAACTGATAACATACATTAGGTAAAAACTAAGGAAATCCTAATGAAGTGTGGACTTACATTAATCATAATGTGTCAGTATTGGTTCATTAACTGTGTACCATATGGAAGTAAGATACTAATAATAAGAGACATAGTGAGGGGTATGTAATAACTTTGTATTATTTTAACATTTTTTCTGTTAACCTAAAAACATTCTAACTAAAAAATTTATTTAAAAATAGATACAGAAATTTTACTTACCAAAAAAAAGGTATATATTGACAATTTGTTTTCTAAATGTAAAGGGCATTTCTCTCAGAATAAGAGTTCTAAATCTAGCTGATCCAAGTATAAGTATATGGTATAAATAAAGCTAAAGACTCATGAAATTATTGATAACACAACCCAAAAATTGTGAATTAGACTTGGTCAGTATATATGTCACATTATGAAACAAGTGCCTTTCAGAAAAACTAAAATTAATTTTCCATCACTATTTGTATTCTTTCAAATAGAACGGCAATCTTCAAATGGAAACAAAACCATTTCTATCATGCTTAGAAGAGTTTTTAAAAGCCTTGGAAGGCTTTTAAAATGAGTTGCATTAAATAGATTTCAGCGTTCACCCTTTGGGAATTTATTTATTACATTATTTATATGTCAATTTCATGTTGTTCTTTCATCATATAGCCTACTTAATTTGGAGTTAATTGGGTCATAAAACAAAATATGAACCAAAGAAGAAAGCTTGTTATATTTAGGGGTGAAGTTATTTCTAGCAGGTATTGGTGGAGAAAATTGTTGGCCATAGAAAGTTCAAGCACAAATTGAAACAAGACCTTTTTGTGACATTTATAAAGCTTAAATGTTACATAGAATTGCAATGAAAATTTAATGAGGACATGTAGAATTATTTCAAAGATTAACAAACATACATTACTTTGAATAATGAAAAATATTACTTATGATCCTTGGCCAGTGTGATAATGTTGCTATATATTTCTTCAATTTTAACTTTTATCCTTTCTAGCCTTAAATCTAAAGATAAAACATATATTACCATTATCCATAATTTATAACTGCTAAAAATCAATTTATTTGTTCCTATATAAAAACATAGGACTTCATATCTATTAATATCTTATGACAAAATATAATAATTACTGAGAGTTAGGAAGGGAAACTTCATGGTCCCTTATCATGTTTCAGAAGTCCCCATTCTCCTTACTTCAAATGGGAAATTTTTGAGGGGACATTTTGGATCTCTTAGCTCTCCTAGTATCAGAAATCACCCATCACCTGCCCAGGTTTATTAACTGCAGTACATTGTAGTTGATACCCCCTGGCACCCAGTTCCACTCCTCCTGTCAAAAAGACCCAGAATATTCCAGTTTTGATGTCTAAATGAGTGAGATCACTCAGTTTTCAGGATGATCATTTCTAGCTTAACCAATCAGAGTAGTTTCACACTCCTTTTCACAGGTATTGGTCCAAGATTGGACATAGTAATGAGATATAAATAATGACTTCCTCCTAACCATAGTGATTCCTTTAGTGATGAGAATGAAACTTTGAGTGAAACAATAGTGTGAGAGGTGTGCTGTATCATGATTTCTACACTGTCTCTTGATCTCTCTCTGTTGCCTCTCTTACCTCTCTTACTTTTCTGCATATGGATGGGGGATCAAGTAGCTCCAGCAACGGTTGATGGTTATGTTCCACACAAAAGAAGACAGTTGTGAGGTGTAACTGAACCGAAAAAAGATGAGTAAAAGTAGGGAAATAAACTACATTCTCAATGACATCCTAGACCTATGGACTTATACCAACCCTGAGGTCCACGTGATGCCTCGCCTTCTTGGTTGCATGAGTACTGAAGCCCCTTATGATAAGGTAGTTGATGTTATCCATAGTGGTAAGAGATCCAGAGTTCTAACAGATACATCACTTCGTGCATCATAGTGAAATATCACTTGTAGATATGTGCTATATTTCTCATTTAAACTGTCTGTGCTCATGCAGAATGGACCTGCTTCCTTCATGTAGGGCAGACTACATGGGTAGGGCCTCTATAGATGATGAGGGAGACCCACAATTTGTCTCCTTCTCTCTGTAATTTCTAGAAAACCAATACATGATACAGTGAACTTGGTAAATCAGATCTCTCCTGTGTGCCCAGCTTTCCACATGGGGGAGTCACAAATGTAGATTTAGATGAGAGGTAAGAGACTGCAATTTTAGCTTCAGATCTAAGTCAGATTTTCAGATTCAGCTTCATCAGTCCTACCTCTACCTTGAGAACTATGGTTATCTCCCTTCCTATCACTAATGTGTCCCATGACTCTCACTTGGTCATCAGTTCCTTTTGTACAATTTTTCTATAGCTTAAAATCTAAAGGGAAAACAAGGCTGTTCGATTTAAGCCCTCACGATTTAAATTGTGAAATATATTTATTTCACAAATTATAAAGTAAGCTCTAGAAAATTACACAATGTACCATCCATAACTTTTGGATGTAAGGGTAGCCAACCAGATTTGTGGTTCTGTTACTCTAATGCCTCTCTTTATGTAGGCTGGATAATGGAGAAGGGGTGAACAACGGAGCAGGTTATGTCACAGAAGTAACAATTTACTTTATTGAATCTCACCTACTAGGCAGACACAGTGCTCCAAATTATGTATGTTTTCCTATCCTCACAGTAACTACTCCAGATATGTTCAAAAAGGTTAAACAACTTGGTGACTAGCAAAGGAGTTTGACAGCGCTGGTTTCTCAGAATAAACTGGAATTTCTACTTCATTACTTGGGACAATAGAGACTTAAGAAACATTTTACTACCTTCTGAATTCCTCATCCCCTAGGTGTCATCAATGAAACTCCTGGAACATAATCTTTCACTTCCTTAAATTCCCGACGGCAATTACCCTGGTTATAACTCACCTCATCTCTCATCTGAATTGCTGTTAAAACCTCCTTGAAGTTTTCATTGCTCTATAGTTTCCCTTCATCTGTAAACTTCAATTCTATCCTCTTACTACTTGTGTAACTTGGAGTAAATGATAAACCTTTTACGAATGCTTTTTTCCCCACATGTAATGGACTAGAGCCAGGGATAACTGTGTTAGAATAAATGGAAGTGCTGAAAACATTGATTGGCATTCAACAAATGTTATTTTGATTTCTTTCCTTTCCTTATACAATAATTCTAAGACTTAATTGTTGAAGGCTCATCCAGAATACTTCAGCAAATCTGTTTAATCTACAAAATAAAACCCAGACTCTTAAGACTGGCATTCATTATTCCCTACCACGAATAATGACCCCTTTACAACCTTATTTCCCACCATAATCCCACCATACTACTTATGATTCCCAAATCATACTATGCATTACATGTCTTGTACATTCAGAGAGTTTTTAAATCTGCCTGGAGTTTTGTTCTTCTCTTCCTGTTAAAATCCAACTTATCCTTTAAAGTTTCCCTTACGTTTCTTCTTGTTCTTCAAAGCCTTCCTTAATCTCTAGACTATAATTATATCCTCTGTATCCCCACAAAACTTGGTTTCTTTTGTTCATTTTGATTTTGATTATGTTTCCACTCCTAGAATGTATCTCCACATCCCTCCTATACATTGTTCTTAATAATTTCTTAACTAATGTTTGTGTATTTTTGTTATGAAAAATATACTTCAAATAATATAAAAAATTACCTGAATAATATGCAGCAGTCATAAATGTGATGAAAATCAGATATGAGGAAATATACCACTTTGGAAGGAAAAAAAAAAAAAAGAAACCAACTAAGATCCCAGATTGAAAGAGTAATTTCTTTTTTTTTTTTTAAGATTTTATTTATTTATTTGACAGACAGAGATCACAAGTAGGCTAAGAGACAGGCAGAGAGAGAGAGGAGAAAACAGGCTCCCCGCAGAGCAGAGAGCCCAATGTGCGGCTCAATCTCTGGACCCTGGGATAATGACTCAAACCGAAGGCAGAGGCTTTAACCCACTGAGCCACCCAGGTGCCCCAAAAGAGTAATTTCTATTACTGAGTTGTATGGAAGAAACTATTCATGGTATGTTGATCTTATCTTATACACAAATAGCTGGAATTTGAATGTACACATGTGGATCAGTGAGGACACAATGTCCATAAGGCTAATTCAGAGCCACGGAGAAGTATGGAGACATCACATTTATCTGACTGACAGTATCATCCTTTTCTGAGATTTAATTATACAGCCACATGGAAAAGGTCCATTTATTTGTTAAAATTATGAATATAAAAGCATTTTAAAATCTGTGCTATATAGACTGAAGATAAAAGTATATCTGATGCATGTTCCTCTACAGTATATGACTCGTACAAAGTTAAACAGCTGGCCTGTGATATATGCATTCTCTTTATGAGGGGGGAGGAGATACCTCTAGGGAAAGGAAAGAAAGAAGGCGACTCAGCCAACCTCCTTGTCAGACCTTTAAGTAAATGTCCAATGATATATTCTCAGAGGAAGAGACCTGATCTGTTGAATGCCTTTAGCAGGACATCTCTGGGTAAAAGATTAAGTAGGTCCAAAATCTATAGAGCATAGGTACCTAGAGAATAAGCAAACTACACAACTCTCTGGGGTATTAGTTGGAGGGTTTTCATAATTTTTATGACTTCTGTGTGAGGTATCCACACGGAAATTATGTGGAAATCTCATTTATTATTCTGGGCCAGAAGTATATGTCCAACGCAAGAGGAATTTTTTAGTCACCATTTTAAATTGTTTTCTGAAAAAAAAGCATAATGTTTAGTCTGCCATATTATTGAAAATGAAAATCTTGATATTTTAATTCCTTCAGAAGAGACTAAAACTGTAACTGACATCTCAGAAATAAAAATATGAGTTGACATATGAGCTGCACATCCAGCGGCAAATGTCACCATTTTTCAATGGCTAGTTACTGGTGACTGGTTATAAAAGTAAAACATGAATTTGGGCTTCTGAATCAGCCTGAAAACCGTATATACATTTTTATTTTATTTTTTTTTATTTATTTATTTGACAGACAGAGATCACAAGTAGGCAGAGAGGCAGGCAGAGAGAGAGAGAAGGAAGCAAGCTCCCTGCTGAGCAAAGAGCCCGATGCGGGACTCGATCCCAGGACCCTGGGATCATGACCTGAGCCAAAGGCAGCGGCTTAACCCACTGAGCCACCCAGGCGCCCCTACATTTTTATTTTGTATTTCACATTTATCTTTTTTTTTTCCTGGGGAATTCAAGAAGTCCATTTTTGCCTAATAGTATTATCCTCAGGAGATCCTTTTTCTAAATGAAATGACAAAACACAGGTTTAGAGAGTCTGTACAAGCAAATATCCTTTTTAGAAAAATATATTTTAAAAATATTTATTTATTTTAGAGAGAAAGCATGAGTGTGGGGAGGGGCAGAGGGAGAGAGAGAATCTTAAGCAGACTCCCCACTGAGTGTGGAACCCAATGTGGGGCTCGATCTTATGAGTCTGAGATCATGACCTGAGCCAAATTCAAGAGCCAGTTACTTAACTGACTGAGCCAGCTAGGTGCCCCAGAAAATACCTTTTATTAAGAATGAAAATTAAAATTTCCCCCAAACACTATGCATGTTGAATGAAACATATGAACAACATGTTTAGGAGTTAGAGCTATAGACAGTATTTCACACAGACCATCAGATCCTAACAAGTGAGTATATCCACTTATAGTAAAGGTAAATCAATGCCTTCAGCAAATATATATATATATATATATATATATATATATATATATATATATCAACCCACTTGAATTAGGCATTGTATTATATAATTCAAGAGTTTCCTAAATATTTCATCCAAACTGGTACGGGAAAACAATTGGCTTAGAACTTATGTTGAAACTAGGAAAACGAAAGGTTGCTTTCCACCAAGTAGTAAAGTGAGATCTGGTGAAATATATGATATTTTATATTTTGCTTCTATTTTGGCATTTTTATTTCAAGGAAATACTATATCACCATAAGAATTTAAACATTCAAATGTACTATAGAAATGAAACCTTGTGAGAAGGAGAATATCATTTAAGATTAATATATATTAAATGTAAAAAGTGGGTTGTGATTTTTGCTTTAGACTAAGATATAGAAACAAGAAATTTTTCCCTAAACAACTAAGGAAAATAAGACAAAATATGTCTGTAAAACAATAAAACACTAAGCAATACATGATAAACAGTGTTCCCTGAAAGGGAGCTGAGCCCTGTGATCACCACAGTTTACTGCCTTCAGAGGAAGAGTTCAAGGAAGGAAACCCAAGCGTAGAGTGGACTCCAAAGCTGAGAAGATGGAGATGAAAATCCAACTAACCAACAAGGCTAGAGTTTGCAGGAGGGAGTGCTGGAGAGGAGAAAGTTATAGAGAGAGCGGTAGAAAGAGAGAAAATCTACCTTGAGTTTTCAGTAGAGTATTAATCAGTGCATACTTGTGAAGAAATTGCCAGAGACTGGGCGGGGCGGGGGGGGGGGGGGTTAATTCTCTAAAAGGGTTAGAAAGAATGGTATCTGGTGCTTATAAAAAGCTCATCCCCCACTGGAGAAAACCACATAATTCACTGGGCATTGGACACAGTATACACAGAATGATCTTACTTTAACATTGCGACATAATTAGCCCTAGCCTAAATGTTGTTCTGCTCCTAATTAATGAATCTTAAAAGCAAAACCAAAAAGGATCAAGCTACTTTCAAGTAACTGCATCCCAGAAAAAGGCTCTAGAATATTTATAGGAGTGAAAGAAATCAGGACTCAAGAAAGTAAAATTAACAATATCTGTAAAGGAAAACACCTTTTTTTTCCCCTTTGTACTACTCACATTTTGACACCAGATGTGTGAGTTTTTCCAAACCAAGCAATTCTCCAGATCTTGGTGGACTCTGATAGAGTGTCCTACGATTTAGCTCAATTCTGACCTAACTGCCTGGAATGAGTTAACATCTTAGTCTGTAGGTTAACAGACTCTGCAGGGTTAACATCTTAGTCCCATAAGACTTCCCCCGAACTTCAGATGTTAGTTGCAAATCCCAGGTTGTCATCTGCACTTTTAACAGACCAACTATAAATTGGGGGTTCTCACCACCAACCCCCTTCCTCAGGTTCAAAAATTTGCTAGGACGGTTCAGAGGACTCAGGGAAACACTTCACTTACAGTTACTGGATTATTGTAACGAATACAACCCAGGAACAACCAGATGGAAGAGACGCAGAAGACCAGGTGGGGGTGGGCATAGAGCTTACATGCCTTCTCTGGGTACATATCCTTCTAGTAGCTTGATGTGTTCACTGAACTCCAGAACCTGTCTGAATCCCTTCGATGAGGGTTTTTATGGAGGTTGCATTATAGACATGATTAATTAAATCATTGGCCATTAGTGATGAACTCATACTGGAGCCCTTCTCCCTTCTCTGGAAAAACAGTTGTTGGGGGGGGGGGTGCTAATCCTCTAACCACATCCTTGATTCCTCAGACTGTCAGCACCCCCAACATTAGGGGCTTTCCAAAAGTCACCTCATTACTTTGTTAACATAAACTTAGGTGTGGTTGAAAGAGGCTTATTATGAATAACAAAAGATGCTCCTCTCACCTCCATTACTCAGAAAATCCTAAGGATTTTAAGATCTCTATGCCTGGAACTGGGAATGAATATTATTTCTTATTATATCACAGTATCACAATCTGGCATCTTATCAAAGATCATGGGCATGTTAAGAAGTAGGAAAATACAAATATTTTTCTCTATGACAGAATTATGCTAGAAATCAGTAGTAGACAAGTATCTGAAAAAAAAATCTCTAAAAATCTGGAAATAAAAAGCACACTTTTAATATCTCATGGATCAAAAAGTAAGTGACTCAGAAAATTAGAATATATTTTTCATTGAGTGAAAATAAAGACACAATCTACCAAAATTTGTGGAACAAAGCTTTGGCAGCTCTTAAAAGGAAATTAATAGAATTAAATCATTAATTTAAGTGTGGATGTGGTATGTAGGTTAAGAAAAGACATCACAGAAAGAATGTAGAAATACTGAACTCATTTTGTTTCATCTCTTTTCACAAGGATAATAATCCTTCAAAGGATGAATAAGTATCTTTAAGAGAAAATTCAATTTCTAAGAAAACCTTTAACAGTTTAAATAATCTCAAGTCTTCAGACTCAGATACAATGGATCAAAATATACTGAAAGAATAGAATTTGAAGATGTAACTGAAAAATCACATTCCTTTTTTTTTTTAAGATTTTATTTATTTCTTTAGGAGAGAGAAAGCATGAGCAGAAGTCAAGCATAGAGGCAGAAAGAGAAGCAGACTCCTCACTGAGTGGGGAGCCCCATGTAGGACTTGATCCCAGAACCTTGGGATCAATGACTTGGGCCCAAAGGCAGATGCTTAACTGACTAAGCCACCCAGGTGCCTGAAAAATCACATTCTTAATCCTAGGAATATTTGGAGAAAGGAAGAGATGATAAAAATAAATTAACCTTTAAAATCTGACTATATGAAAACTGGAGGGGCCAAGGGAAGACTGCCCAAGATGGGTCACTTTGGCATGAACATTATTTGAATTAAAAGATTCAAAACCCAGGGCACCTGGGTGGCTCAGTGGGTTAAGCCGCTGCCTTCGGCTCAGGTCATGATCTCAGGGTCTTGGGGTCGAGTCGCGCATCGGGCTCTCTGCTCAGCAGCGAGCCTGCTTCCCCCTCTCTCTTTCTGCCTGCCTCTCTGTCTACTTGTGATCTCTCTCTGTCAAATAAATAAATAAAATCTTTAAAAAAAAAAGAATCAAAACCCAGCAGGTTCAGAAAAATCTCTCTTCTTGGTTCTC
This sequence comes from Meles meles, assembly GCF_922984935.1. Lineage (NCBI taxonomy): Eukaryota > Metazoa > Chordata > Mammalia > Carnivora > Mustelidae > Meles > Meles meles. The sequence goes on from NC_060077.1 coordinate 52,971,282, forward strand.
AACTACCTATATTTACGTTGGAAAGAGAGCCTGTACCAGGAAGAGAACTATTAACAGACTTCTGTTTATGTAAGAAACTTACCTGCGTGATAGGGCAATCATTGTTTTTGAAAACATCTCCTTTCCCCTTCTTGCTAATGGTCTTCCTTCCCTTTATATCCTCTGACTGTACCTCTTTCCTTAGCTCATGTAAACTTCATGTTGCCTCATTGTCTTTGGAATCTCATGAATTTGTGGATTCTCCATATGAACACCTGTTAAATTTGATTTTCTCCTGTTAATCTGTCTTATGTCAATTTGATTCTAAGTTCAGCTAGAAGAACCTTGAACGGGAGAGGAAAGACCTCTCTCCTGACGAAACTGTTAACTAATCCTATAGGAAGGAGCAAAAATTTTGGAAGCAGGGGAATGTAGACTATATAAAAGTCTGGCAAATTTGAGAAGGGTATTAATTCTGAAATGATTGTAAGCACATTTAGAAAAGAATGTATAGATCGCTTAAGAATAATTCACAATTAACCTACTTTTCAATTTTTTTATTTCTAACGGTTTTATTAATTAATTTGTTTGAGAGACAGAGTGTATGTGCGTGCGCACAAGGGGGTTGATGGGAGGGGCAGAGGGAGAGGGAGAGTATCTCAAGGAGACTCAGTGTTGAGCATAGAGCCTGATGTTGGGTTCCATCTAATGACTCTGAGCTCATGACCTGAACTGAAACTGACTGAGTCACCCAGGTGCTCCTACATTTCACTGTTTAATACAGTAGTCAACATATAATTAGGGAAAGAACTTTAGATTATACATTTTCATAAAGTAATAATTCTTTTTTTTTAAATTATTTATTTATTTATTTGACAGAGAGAGATCACAAGTAGAGAGGCAGGCAGAGAGAGAGAGAGGGAAGCAGGCTCCCTGCTGAGCAGAGAGCCGGATGCGGGACTCGATCCCATGACCCCGGAATCATGACCTGAGCCGAAGGCAGCGGCTTAACCCACTGAGCCACCCAGGCGCCCCGCATAAAGTAATAATTCTTAAGAGCAGAAAGTAAATATAGATTATAATAATTACTATATTAGAAATATTAATGATAAGAATATTTTCATCCAAGAAAGGTAATTCAACTTTCCATTTTATTGTGATATCTTTGGTTGATCACTAAAGTCTTGTCAACCTAGTCTCTATGCCATAAAGTAGAATAAGTTTCAATATCAAATATTGGTCATGATTTTTGAGATTTTTATTGTGTAACTTTATAAGCATCTTGCTTATAATAATTTCCATTTAATTTTATATCTCCTTTCTAATTTATGCCAAGATAATGATACTAGAATCAATAATAAGTGAAAAAACACATGTGATATGAAATTGTGTTTACTCAAAATGATTAATATAAATTCTGAAGTATTTAATTTCTTTATTAGCGTAATAAAACATTTTGATACTATTCGAAATTACCATATTTTCCCTCATGACATTACTTGAAAATTCAGAATTTTAGACCACTTTTGGATTTCTCTAATGCAGTAAGATGAGAAGACTAAAAATAATATAAATATATAATATTACATATGCATTTTTCCATGGTAAGTTTTTAATAGAGTATTATGATACATTACGTGTTAAATGTTCTTTGAAAATATGTTTACTTTAGAAGAGCAAATACTTTTTATTAAGAATAAAAATACATATTTTATATTTTATTATTAATAAAAATAAAAAAATCCAAGCAAGTTTCTTATTTACCCTTATAGTAATATATAGCTTATAGGGACGTGCCCTCATTTATAAAATATATGTAACTTTTTACTCAGGCACTCATGTACTGAAAATATCTGTTGGAAATGAAAATCAAAATACGGACTTCACTTACTCTTTGTGTAAAATCCACTTTCTAATATACTTACTCCACATTCCAGTATTAGGTTCAATATAGAAAGTGTCAGTTTTTTTGTTAAGTCCTGATTGACAGTGGTATAGAAAGCAAGAGAAATAATCAATCGGTACATGTAATAACAGAATCACTTGTGTTGTTCCTTACAGACACAAGCTCTCTTGTAGTTAGCACCTTCTATTCTGACAAGAACAAAAGTCTGCTGCTGGGACACAGTTGTTGCTTTGTTCTTTAAATATAGCTTTAACAACATTTGTGATACATATCCTTCTGTGATTACAAGAAAGAAGATATATGAGAAGCCATTTATCTATATCACGACTCTGATAACACTCTTGCTTGTTGCTACAGAAACCCTGATCATAGTCACGCATTTCTATGAAAATAGGAAATATGAAAATATTAACACTTGCCGCTCCACCTTTCTTTTATTTTGACACAAAATCAGATCATTCCTTGTTTTGACTGCCTTGGTTACATTCCTTTGTATCTGATAACTCACCTTCATTCACGTTTTGCTCCACAGGAAGTTTGCCTTGGCAATTTGCACATCAGCAAATGGAATTGAGCACATAATGTATCAAAGTTTCTTCCAAAAATTTATGCTGGAGAGAGTTTTGTAATTCTAATGACCACATCATTACATTGTAAAAATTATGATGATGCTATGTCTAATAGATCAACCCTATATAACCATTCAAAGCCAACAGCAGCTTTTAAAACTCCTCATTGACTATACCTTCAACTAGATTAAACTCATTTTTACTGCCCTTGGCAACAGTGGGTTATATAGGTCACAATAACTGGATAGTTTTTTCTGATTCCTTTTGTTGTGCTTCACATAACCAAAAAATGTGAAAAGAAGGCCCATGTTCTGCTTGGCTTCCTATTTTAGAGAAGTTTGTATTTGTCAGCAGGTCTTTTTACTGTCTATTGTTTGAAGGCCAAAACATCAATCTTTCAACAGAGATAAAAATCGTTTACATATGTGCCCCATTTTCTTTGTTTCTAGGGATATAAAAGCCCTTGGAAATTAGTAATTAAGACAGGCTATATAACTGTGAGTATATACCACACTATAATTTTTTTGATCATCTTAAAAAACTTTATTTGTCTTGTATTTTGTGACTTAGGAAATGATGTGACCATAAACTAAGACTAAATGTTACTAAAGCTCTGTCAGAATATTTTAGTATGGAAAAAAATGGAATTTATGCATTTTCTTAGATTACAACCTTATTTTGCTAATTTGATCTAAACTAGTCAGGTCACCTTAGATGTATAATTTTTTTTAATTGTTGCAAAATTATATCTAGTGAAATGCAAGCATGTTAAGAGTACAGTCTGATGGGTTTTAATGAATGTGCAGTAATTTAACCAACATCTAATCAGAATATTGAACTCTACTAGAACACTAAAAAGTTCCCTCTGCACCTTTCTGGTTAATCCTCATCCACGTTCCCTGCCTGGACTCAGCCACTATTCTTATTTCTTTCCCCCAAAATTAATTTTGTTGTTCTATAATTTCATGAAAGTGGAATCATCTTTGTTATTGCTGCATTGTGTGCCTTTGTATAAATATACCAGAATGTATAGAACTAATCTTGTGTTAAAACCATTTATGTTGTGCTATTTCCATGTTTTCTCTTCTTTTGTTATTATTTTTAATAACACTTTTTTGTTATTTTATATATATGTAAAATATATATACTTATATTTTTGCTATTTTTATTTTGTTATTTTTTGTTGTTTCTCTTTTTTTGTTATTACAGAGTTGTAATGAACATCCTTGTGAAGTGTTTGTGATATATTTTAATTTCCTTTGGAAATTAAACACCTGGGAAGGTGGACCAGCCCCTTCTCTATTGCCTCTCAGTTCCAAGTTGGAAAATCTGGCCTGCTCTGTGAAAATGGATCTGGGCCAATTAAATCTTTCTTCGTCAATTTCACCAGGTTAAATTTTGTCAACAGAGGGCACTAGAGAAACATGGCAGAAGGAAGGTTTGCCTTTGGGTTCCAGTTAGCTTCTCTGCAAGTTTCTGCAGTGTAGACAAGTTCTCCAACCTCTGCCTTGTAAACAGCACATAGAGCTTCCCCAGCACCTAACTGCTGCTGGGTGGCAAGCAGCTGTGCACAAACCAACAGTTTACCCCGGCAGTGCACACACCCCCCTCACAGTAAGTTTTGTAAGAGAATATCTCCAGTGATGTACATCTCCATGAACAAGCTTCCCCAGAAATTTTTTCTTAAACAACTTTATTGAGGCACAATGGATACACAAAAAATCCTGCACTACTTAATGTGTACTGTTTGATGAGTTTGGACATATGCATACGCCTGTAGTCCCATGACCCCAGTCAAGGTAATAAACAAAACCATGATATTAAGTGAAAGAAGTCAGGCACCAAAGAACAAATATAACATGATTCCACTTATATGAGGCATCTAAAATAGGCAAACTTATAAAAGCAGAAAATAGAATGGTGGTTGCCAGGGGATGGGGAGAGCAAAAAATAGGAAGTTGTTCAATGGGTATAAAATAGCTATATAAGATGCATAAATTATAGAGGTCTGCTGTACAGCATATTGTTTAAAGTTAATGATATGCTGTTGTGCCTTTTTCTCAGGACTCGTGAGGAGTCTGTTTCCACCATGTTCCACTGACATGAAATGGTCACACTACTCTGCCACCCAGTGAGCATCCCACTGCGTCTTCTCCTGAGAGGTAGGTGTCATTTTTTGGGTGTTTTATCTAAGCCTTAGAAGTAGTGGCTATTTCTTCTACGTGCTATTCTTGTGGTCTTTGGAGTTGCCTTTACTGGTCTAGTCTCTAATTCCTTGCTAATTCCTTTAACAGAAATTTAATCAATTTCTGTTAAACTTTCCTTGTTCAAGTTGCTCATGGTTTCTTTCCTCTGCTTGAAAAAAGACTGGCACGGAGTAGAACAGCCAGATCTCCTAGTTGGTGTGATTTATTAGACACTGCCAACAGATTTCCGAAACTGGCTGTATTATTTTACACCCCCATCAAAAAATATAGGCGTATTCTAGATACCCCACATCCCCTCTAGCATTAGATATTATGGAGTCCTTTAAATTTTAGCCATTTTAATGTGTGCGCAAGGGGTGCTGTGGTTTTACTTTGCAATTCAGTGAAGACCAGTGACATTGAACATCTTTTCATGTGCTTGTTGATCATTTATTTATATGATATCCTTTGTGAAATGCCTTTCCAAGTCCTCTGCTCACTTTAAAAAAAATAGGCTATCTTTTTATTACTGGTTTATGGGAATCATTATATATTCAGGATGCCAGGTCATTGTGAATGTTTTCTCCTACTCTGTGTCTTGCTTTTAAAATTTCTTTTGAGGGGACATCTCAGTGGCTCAGTTGTTATGTGTCTGCCTTTGACTTAGGTCATGATCCCAGGGTCCTGGGATCCAGCCCTGCATCAGGCTCCCTGCTCAGCAGGGAGGCTGTTTCTCCCTCTCCCGCTCCTCCTCCTTGTGCTCCCTCTCTCGTTGTCTCTCTCTTTGTCAACTAAATAAATAAAATCTTTAAAATAAATAAATAAAATTTCTTTTGAGAAGCAGAAATTTTTTAATGTTAAAAAGAACAGTTTACAATTTTTTAAAATTTTTGGTTCGTACTTTTAGTTCATTTACATTAAGAAATTTTGCCTAAAATGAGATCACAAAGCTATTCTACTATCTTTTCTTCTAGGTGCTCTGTACTTTAGCTTTTTAATTTTAGGACTACCTCAAATCAATTAACCCAATTGATTACTTAATCTAACTATCTAATTAGATTAATTAATCAACCTCAAATTCATGTTTGTGTGCAGTGTGAATAATGGCCAAAGTGTATTTTTCCCCATATTACTGTCTAGTAGAGCCAGCACCATGTAATAAAAAGACTGCTTTTTTTCACCAAGTTGCATCAAGAACATTTAATTCCTTCTCTTCCCTTATTGTCATTGACTATAACCAGCAGTGCAAAACTGAATAGAAGTCATGAGACTAGTCATCCTGCTATAACCTCAGTTTCAGAGTAAAAACATTCAATATTTTAACAATGAGTAGTTTTTTGCTATAGCTATAATGAGGTATAAATGACATACAATAAGGTACATATAATACTATGCATAATGTGATAAGTCTGTAAATATGTATATAGCTGTGAAGTCATCATGGTCAAGATAGTAAACATATCCATTACCCTCAAAAGTTTCTTCATGTCACCCACCCTTCCTATGTCTCTTTTCTTTTGCTCCTAACCAGCTATAGAACTATTTTCTATCAGTATTGATGTTTGCATTTTCTAGGATTTTATATAAATGGAATAATATTGTACAATATCTTTTTTTATCTCTATCAAAACAATTATAGATCCACACACATTGCTGCATGGATCAATAGTTCATTCTATTTTATAGCTGAATAATATTTCCTTATATGGACATACCATAATTTGTTCATCTATTCATCTTTTTTTTTTTAAAGATTTTATTTATTTATTTGACAGAGAGAGAGAGATCACAAGTAGGCAGAGAGGCAAGCAGAAAGAGAGAGGGGGAAGCAGGCTCCCTGCTGAGCAGAGAACCCGATGTGGGGCTCGATCCCAGGACCCTGAGATCACGACCTGAGCCGAAGAAAGCGGCTTAATCCACTGAGCCACCCAGGTGCCATCTATTCATCTTTTGATGGATATATTGGTTGTTTCCATTTTTTTTTATTGTAAACAAAGTTGCAATGAGCTTTCATATATAAGTTTTAGCGTGAATGTATGTTTTCATTTCTCTTAGATAAATGTCTAATAGTTGGATGGTTAGGTCTGGTAGGTGCATACTGAACACCTTAAGAAACTCCTGAACTGTTTTCCAAAGTGATTATATATTTGATGCTCCCAGCAGCAATGTGTTAACAATCCATTTGCTCTTCATCCTTGCCAACACATGGTATGATCACTTTCTTTAATCTTAGCCATTTCATTTGGTGTGCAGTGCTGGCTCACTGTGGTATTAATTTACATTTCTCTAATGACTGGTAATGTTGAGCTTCTTTTTATATACTAACTTGCTATCCATAGATTATCTTTGGTGAATTATCTGTCAGATATCTTGTCCATTCTTTTTAAATTAAATGTTCCTTTGCCTTCCTTGCTTTTTCTGGGTCCTTTACATACCCTGTATATGCACCTTTTAGCACATTTTAAAATACATGATTTGCAAGTATTGCCCCACCTATGGCTTGTGTACTAATTGTCTTAACACTTCCTTTTGAAAAGCAGAACTTCTTTTTCACAATGAAGTACAATTCATCATGTTTTTCCTCTATAATCTGTGTTTTTTGTGTCATATCCGAGAAGTCTTTGCATAACTCTGGAACTTTATAGCTATAGATTTTTTATTTGGGAACATGATTTATTTTGAGTAATTTTTCTATGTAGTCTATGTATAGATTCATTTTAGGGGCATATGATATTCAATTTTTACACCATCATTTGTTGAAAAAACTATTCTTTTTCTTTTGAATTGTCATCATTTTTTTTAAATCAAAATTCAATGGACCTTATATGTGGGTGTTTTTTTTTTTTTCTGGATTCTTAAGCATCTCAAAAGATGCAGAAAAAATCATTTAGTAAAAATGAACATACAGTTATGATTTAAAAAAAAATCAGCAAATATGGATAGAAGGAATTTTACTTAATCTGATAAAGGACATACACAAATACCTAATACACCCATTGTATGTAATGGAAAATATTTTAAAAATCCTCTTCATAGTCACAAAAAAGGCAAAGAAGAATACTGTCTAATCACTATGGTAAGTCAAGGGAAAAAATAGAATTATGTAAATTGGAAAGGAAATGCATAAACCCTCATTGTTTACAGATTATATCATTACCTAAGTAGAAAACCTACAGTTATTTAAGAGAAATCATTAAAGTTTAAAAAACGGGCCAAATTTTGGATGCATAATTATTGCAAATGTTTTTATTTATGTGATTTAAAAATGTATATTACTGACAATAACCAACAACATAAAGTTCTCACAAAACATACAATGCTTATTAGAAAGAAAATCATTTAAAGACTTAGTAAGTGGAAATATGTACCATGTTTATAGAGAAAGAGATTTAATATTATATTGTGAATCCTTTAAAAATGGATTTACGTAGGGGCGCCTGGGTGGCTCAGTGGGTTAAGCTGCTGCCTTTGGCTCAGGTCATGATCTCAGGGTCCTGGGATCGAGTCCCGCATCGGACTTTCTGCTCAGCAGGGAGCCTGCTTCCCTCTCTCTCTCTCTGCCTGCCTCTCTGCCTACTTGTGATCTCTCTTTCTCTCGCTGTCAAATAAATAAATAAAATCTTTAAAAAAAATGGATTTACGTATTTACTTTAATTCCAATATAATCTTACAAAATATTTAATAAAATTTGACATCAAGTTTAATAATTCTAAAAATTGTATGTGAGAATAAATATTACAGTAAAGCCAAGATACTCTTCACAAAGAAGCAAATGTAAGTGGGTGCCTGGGTGGCTCAACGGGTTAAGTGGCTACCCTCAGCTCAGATCATGATCCCAGGGTCCTGGGATCAAGTCCCACCTCCAGCTCCCTGCTCAGTGGGGAATCTGCTTCTCCCTCTCCCTCTGCCCCTCCTCTCCTCTTCTATGTGTTTTCTATCTCTCCCTTGCTCACTCTCTCAAATAAATAAATAAAAATCTTAAAAAACGCAAAAACAAAAGTAAGTGACTTACCTTGTCAGATATCCAGACTTACTAAAAAGCTAAAATGACTAAGACCTTTTGCAGTGGAACAAAGTAAGAACAGACCAACTGAGAAAGTAGAAGATCAAGGGACACATTCGAACATATATGGACAGTTTATACCTGACAAAGAGACCAAAGCAGATTAGTTGTAAGAAAGATGGAGCATAAAATGAATGGTGGTGATAAAACTGACTGTTTATGTGACAGATTTATCAATCCTTATATCATTCCAATTTTACTGTTATTTCCAAAAGGACCAAAGATTTAAATGTGAAATGTATAACTACAAAGGTTTCAGAAGACAACATGGAGACTGTATAACCTTAGCGTGGGGAAATGACTTCCTTAAACAAGATACAGGAACATAAAACATAGGTTAAAAGTTTGAGAATTTCACTTGCATTAAAACTAAGAACCTCTGGGGTGCCTCTACCTTTGGCTCAGGTCATAATCTCAGGGTCCTGGGATTGAGCCCCGCATCGGGCTCTCTGCTCAGTGGGGAGCCTGCTTCCCCCTCCCCCTCTACCTGCTTCTCTGCCTGCTTGTGATCTCTGTCAAATAAATAAATAAATACATCTTTTTAAAAAAAACCCCAAACTAAGAATATCATTCATCAGAAGACTTAGTTTTCACAAATTTGGAGGAGATATTTGCATTGTGTGTATCGACCCACACCCCCCCACATATATATCTAAAATAGATTGTTATGTATATAATATATATGTCTATAATAGGTTCTTATAGAAAATATAAAAATACTTCATATGTATGTCAGGGAAAAAGATAAACTAATGGTGAAAATGTTTTGAAAGGCATTTCTAAGAAGAGGATCTATGAATGTCCTCCACAAAAGTGTTAAAAAAAAAAAAACTGGCAAATTGGTATTGAAAAACTATAATAAAATACAATTTCATCATCAGATTGGCAAAAAATAAAAGGTCAAGAAATATAAACTTTTGATGAGGATGTATAGCAACAAAGACTGTTAATGAAAATAAAAATTTGAGTCATCACCCTGATAAATAACTTAGCATCATCTTAGAAAGTTGAATATACTGTATTCCAGCAGCCTTCCTAGGCATTTGCCCTGGTTAGACTTCAGCATGTGTACTACAAGACATGCTCAGGAATATTCATGGCCACTTCATTTCTAAAAACAACATGAGAGAAAATAAAACCCTTCAAAATAAGATCTTATCAATAGCAGAATAAATAAATAAATAAATATGTTATAGTAGTCCTACAATAAATACTACACAGAAATGAAAATAAATGAAATGCATCTACAGATATAAAGATCTTAAGAATATAAAATGGAGTAAAATTGTAAGCCACTTAACTTATACAACTAATACCATTCATTTGAATGTCAGAAAAGTAAAAAACCAGATAATTAGGTGATAAAGTATATGAAGCCTTGTATTTATTTAATATATAATATGTATATAGCATATATAATTCAATATAATATATAAAATGTTTAAGTTGTATATAATATATTATATAATTATTATGTATAAATTATATAATGTAATATATTAAACATAATTATATATAATATGTTAACTATAAAACCTGTATTTCACTTAAATATAAGATTAAAATGAAGACAATGGGTTAATTTGTTTTCAATTTTTCAAGGAAAATTTAAATAGATTATTACATGTAGCTAAATTACTATGTAAATATGAAAGTGAAATAAATATTCTCTGAGTGAAAATGCTTTAGAATTTTTATCACAAAAAGTCCATTTTTGAAAGTAATAATCTTGAAGTATTTTAGCAAAAATGTGTCTACATTAGGAATACTAAGCAATGAAATCAAGCATGAATGAAAAATAGAAAAAGTTTTTGAAAAATTAATGAAAAAATTAATGAAGTAGAATTACATGTAGAAGAATGAATAAATTTCCAGTTCTTAATACTTAGAAAAACAAATTAGAACTAAGAATGATAATGAATAAATGGGTAAAAAAATATGCTCCCTGAATATGACACAAAAAAAGTGCATGATCTCCAAGTGTTAATTTATATTGTACTAACCATATGTAAGATGGGATGGAAGATCATGTTAAATTAATTAGTGCATATGTCTGTTGGCATGAGAGGAATCAAGGAGGAATAAAGCACAAAGGTGGCAGGAGATTATCACAGGAGTAGTAGATAGAGAAAAGCAAAGGAGAAGCCTCTTGTGTAACCATGGAACGCGTTAATCACAATGAATCATGTGTACCTTAAGTTAAAATAGCCAACGGAATAATAGATCTATGGAGATGGACAAAGAAGAGAGCAGGTAAAAGAGAAGCAAGAGACCACATGGGAAATTAACCAGACCAGATGATGAGAAGCCTTACTTGCCTTTAGGCAACTGGGATTCAGTGGATGCTTTTTGAAGGGGGAGTAACATACAGACTCTCATTTTAATAAAAATCACTCCTTTATGAGATGGAGAAAATCTTGTAAGATATGAGAAAAGAGACTGTGGCAAAACTTAAGGAACAGCATATGCAAAGGCTAGATGGAGACAGAAGAGGTCTTGAGACAAGAAAAGGTGAGCTTAAGTTTGAGTGAGTGGGAGAAGTAAGGGACAAGATGGGGTCACCTGAGCTAAGGGTGCTTGCAGAATGATCAGTAGTGTGCCCATGCCTCAGAAACACAAGGGCTATTGTCAGACCTTTGGATTTGACCTTTGGATTTGGCATTTAGAAGGTTATGAGTGAATTCACTGCAGTTTTACTGCTGGGTTTGATGAGGAAACCTTATTTCGTGATTCAGTTGTGTTAAAAATAACGGGCCCCAAATGCAGTCACTTGTGCTAAGCCTACCTCGCCAAACCAAGGTTCAGTACCTAACCTAATTGTAGTTTCTGCTTTCTCTGGGAATAGTGTCTTAACTGGTCAGTCTGGAATTTTCCATTCAGCACCAATGCAGTACTCTGCTGCCAAGGTCCTCTCTATACCTCAAAGGAAGGTGAAGTAATCCACTCTTCCCTTATTTCTTCCTCCTTCTTCCTATAAAAGCCTTCCAGTTTGGACAGTTACTTGGAGCTCCTTTCTGCTGTAGATGGGATGCTGCCCAACTCGTGAGTTGTTGAATAAAGTCTATTAAATTATCAAATTGACTTGGCTGAATTTTGTTTTTTAATATGTGCGTGAGTGAAGAAATAGCCACAGTAAACAGAATATATTTAGTTTTATCTGGAAGCAAGAGAAAGAGGGTAGAAGTGATTCAAAGGTAAAGCAAGTTGAAGGTAAGGACTGGTTTTAAAATAGAATTTCCTACTTCATATTCCCAGAGTACATTTTTTAAAAGTCTGCTAAAGCATTCATTGTGTTTGCTTTGTTAATGATAAGTTTAAATATGTATCTATGGCTGTAATCTCAACTAGTTGATGAGCTCTTGGAGGACATGGATTATATTTTATTCATTATTTTAATTCCCATAGTTTGTGATTTCTACATGCATAAAAACCAAGAATTTAATAAAATTTAACTCACCACTATATAGTATTTCATCTTCCAAATGATTGTCAAGTCTTTCTTCTTGAATAGCAAATCTTATTGGTAGTAAAATGTAAAATACCCCAAGTATATCTTCCCAATGAAAGGCAGCACTGTGTAGAGCAGTCGTTTTCAAAGTATGGTCTGCAGACCGGGGCAGTATCAACAACCTGCTGTGGGGCAGGGGTAGGGAGGTGGGGCAGGGTCCAGCGCGGGGGGGGGGGGGGGGGGGGGGGGGACTGTCAGAAATGCAAATTCAAAGGCCCCATCTAGACCCAGTGAGTAGAAACTCCGGGTTGGGGGTCTTGCAGTCTGCATTTTTTATTTCAACCCTTGTCCTTGATTGTAATTTGCCCTACCTTTTGAGAACCATCAATGAAGAGAAACAAGAAAATCCTTGGATTTAACCAAACCTGTTCCCCCATCTGAACTTTTGTCACTTACAAACTGTGTGCAGTCTGTCAGCCTGTTATTAAGAACTCCAGAGGGCAATTTCCTTAAGCAAGAGGGTGGGACCATCTAGAAGAGTCTTGATAAGAAGCCAGTGACCCAGTAGGCCAGAAGCCTTTAGCCTACTCCCTGCTGCAATGTCCATTTTACATGTGAATTTTCCTATTTAATATACAATGTGCTGCTATTAGGCCATTATGTTGTCTTAGAGAAATTTAGAAATAACAAAGTTAAAAGTGGGGTGGGAGAGTGGGATGGGAATTGATGTAAGCTGAGCAGGTATTTTCATCTGGCAATTGTCCAGGGTTTTTTCAAGAAGGTCATCTAGGTTTGAAACAAGGCCCTTTTTACTTCAAAGTCTATTTTATTTTTAGCATCACCCCGGGTACCTTTGTGCCAAGAATGAGTCCCTTAATTGCAAAAACAAACAAAACAAAACAAAATGAAAATGTTTCTATCCAGAAATTGCAGATTTTCACTTCAAAACTTTAAATTCTTTCTTTCTTTCTTTCTTTCTTTCTTTCTTTCTTTCTTTCTTTCTTTCTTTTTAAACAGGGGTGCTGGTGGGGAGGAGGGCTGAAATATACCATAGCAAATACTCTAATAGCAAAATTTCTAAGTAAGGAAGATATATCTCATATTTGGCGAAAATAAAGGCATGGATGCTTGTTTACCCTGTAAGTGCTTTTTATCATCTGGGCAGGACTGGAAAGATAAAAGGATCAATCACAGGGAATGGCATGCATTTTTCAGAGCTTTGTGTCTTTCTATTGTTCAGCTTTAGCAAGAGTATTAAAACAGCTTCCTATAAACAGCACTTATTCATACTGTTCACACTTTCATAGAGCTTTCCCCCATCCTCTATCTTTAAATGCAAGGTCAGCTCTGCACTGCTATGAAGAAAACTGTTTTGGAATCACACCTCCCCCTCTCCTGCATGCCTCAAATATATCTCTGAGCCCTGTTCTTGAATTGACATACATTTAAAAACAATTCAATCCTGGACTTATCAGCTGATCCGGTGACACAGACTACAGTTTGCTCTTGTCAGTGTTTCTTTGTTGCTAGTGGGCCTTTGTTTGAATCCTGAAGTATCAGCCCTGATGGCAATAATTGATTGACTGAGCTATGCCACAGGGCACAAAATAACAAAGGAAGAAAAATATGAACAGTTAGTGAAAGAAGCCCTGGGAAAAGAAAGAAATAAATGGAGTGTACCCAAATACTGCAGTGTTGGTAGAATCCTAACCAAGGCAAGGAAACCAGGTGACTGTGTATTTTAATGTCTAGGAGGTGAATTCAAGGAGAGACATTGTGTCCCAAGAGCCATGTTAAGCCTTTAGAGGATCATTTCCTAAGCTAATGGGACAAATACACCCACATGTAGATAAATTCTGAACCTAAATGGCCTTTACAGCTTGAACTTCTTAGATAATATGGTAATGAATATTTTAGAAAAGTCTATGTAGGTAATAGCCATCAAGTCAATAAATACAGACCGGCTACATCTCTGGTAAGATTAGCATATAAATCCATTTGAGGGAACCATTCAGAACTCAGCATTTAGCTTTTTCCATGAATTTGAATAAGACTTAATAAAATCCCTTAAACTTTCTGTGAGGTTTGTATATACACGAAGAAATCACAGCCTTTTAAAATCTCTGGATTGGAAAGCACCTTAAAGGTCAGTTTACCCAGTTACCTTGTAATGAGTTGTTTAGGAAAAAGCAGCATTATCAGGTTCTGTCTATTGTAAACTTACACACAATTGCTAATTGGGCAGAAATTCAGCATCTGGGGCACTTCAATTGACAATTCCTATAGCAAGTTTCAGATAAAATTATTTAATCAGAGAAAAAGATTGTTTTGAGCTCTGTGCATTTTGCCAGAGGACACAGCATTTCTATTGTATTAAATGAAGAGATTTCTTTAAAATGTTCTTGTTTACACCTAAATGGGCTGGTTTCTGACTTCCTTTTCTTCTATCCTCTCTTTTCCACCTTTTCTACAAGATAAAACCCAGTCTAACACTGATTACAGAAATCATCTCAGGAATTGTTTAGAAACACACCTAATAAAGCTATTTAATCAAAAATATGAGGCAAGGAGAGTTGGCTGGGGTAAGACTGCTGTACCTAAGAATTTAACAGGATTTGTGTGTGGGTACAGTCCTCTAGGAGATTAGGAGGGCCTGAGCAATTGCTTTGAAATATCTACCCGTGAAGAATTCCCAGAGGCATTATACAATAGTTACAGATTTTGACCAATGATATTTCAATTTTTAAAAATGTTTGCTAGGTAGTTCTGTAATCTAATGCCTTTCTAGTACGTAAAGATTTTAATAAAGTATCTTCACATGAAATCATCTTTTGTTAAGTGGGGTTGAATGAATTAAAAACAGACAAAAATCTGGGCTTCAGTTCTGGATTAACATGTTACAGAGATAAAAATCACAGATAATGAGAAATGACTGAGATCAAACTTTTAGCAGAAACAGAAATTAATGGTTTATACTTACTGAGAAAAAGGGTCAAACATTGTGTTATGGGCTTCCATCAATTTTTTTTTTCTTTGCTCTATAAAGAGGAATGATTATTTTTCTCGTATTCTAAATGAGAAAATAGAAACACAGAGAAATCCGTAAAGGCACACAGATAATAAGTAATGTGAATTAGCTTCAAGCCCTGGGAGTCAGACATCAAACACAAAGAAATAAATGGATAGAAAATATAGAATAAAACAAAATAGAATAGAATAAAAAGAAAGGTGATGATAGATAGATGATAGATAAATAGAATGAATTATGAACTAAATGTCTGTGTCCCTAGAAGATTCTTATGTTGAAATCATACTCCCCCAAAGCATTAGGTCTGAGGCATCAAGAAGTGGGGCTTTTGGAGTTGATTAAGGTTAGATGAAGTCTTGAGGGTACGGGTTCAATAAATGGGATTAGTGCCCTTAAGAGTCACTAAAGAGCTTTCTTCCCCTCTGCTCTCCACCATGTGACAATACTGTAAGAAGTCAGCAGTTTTGAATCCCAGAAGGATGCTCTCAATAGAACTCCACCTTGCTGCCACACTGATCTTGGGCTTCCACCCTCTAGAACTCGAAGAAATACATTTCTATTGTTTATAAGCCACCCAGTCTACATTATTTTGTTATGGCATCCCAAACTAAGGTAGATAAGAAATAGGTAGATAACAAATAAATAGGTATTTGCTAAATAAATATTTTTTTCCAAATAAAATCTGTTATTCTGGGCACCTGGGTGGCTCAGTGGGTTAAACCTCTGTCTTCAGCTCAGGTCATGATCTCAGGGTCCTGGGATCGAGCCCTGGATCGGGCTCTCTGCTTGTTGGGGGCCTGCTTCCTCTTCTCTTTCTCTTTGCCTGCATCTCTGCCTACTGGTGATCTCTCTTTGTCAAAGAAATAAATAAAATCTTTAAAATAAAAGTCTGTTATTCTGACTTCTTAAGATTATGATTAATATATGCTATAGATGCATAATGCATTTTTTAAAAGATTTTATTTATTTCTTTGAGAGAGAGACAGAGACACTGAGAGAGAACATGAGCAGGGTAAGAGGTAGAGGGAGAACCAGACTCCTTGTTGAGCAGGGACTTTGTTTGGGGCTTGATCCTGGGATTCTGGGATCATAACCTGAGCAGAAGGGAGATGCTTAACTGCCTGAGTCCCTAGGAACCCCCACAATGTATTTTTAAACATAGATATTATTTCTTATGAAATATAACTGCTCTCATAGGATCCACACTTAAAGTGGTGGCTTAATGACTGACCTAATCTTTACAGTTCTGACATACTATTATTATTAATTCATAGAAAGAAGTGATAATGATTTTAAAAGTCCTTTGCTTACTAAGATGAACTCAAAGTGAATAATAGTAGGCCATACTACTGCGAACTCTAGTCTACATAACTCAATTAGGTCCTAATTACAGGTGTGCCAATCTTTTTTTGTCCTGAAAAGCAATTCCATGTCTTTAGTGCTAAATTAATGGTTGCAAAAGGAATATGGAAATTGCAAAGATGTGCATTCATTGATCACAGTTACTCTCAGAAGTGTTTTGGTAGTCTAAAACAAAAGATTTGTCCATTCACTTTTTCTCAGCTTTTATTTTTAATATATTTTGTTTTTCTACTCCTAGGAGCTATGAACATAGAAAGGCTTAGCTTTTTCACAAATTTATGCTCTTTTCTAAGGGAGTTAGAAATAGTTCAAGAATTATCTCAAAAAAAGTCAACAGATATGATTCAGCTTCGAAGAAATTTTATAACAGTAAAAAGAGAGATGCAAAATGACATATACAATGTAATCCCATTACTTAAAGAGAAGTATTTAAATGTACTTCTGGCAGAGATGGAAATACAATAACTGGCTTTATCTTCTTTCTTGAGACAATTAAACAACAGGAATAAAATACATATAACAACATTCTCAAGCCATTGAATGTCAAAAAATGAAGGCCAGGAATTCCTGAAAGATAGGACACAAAGAAGGAGATACCTGTCATTTCCACAGTTAAATGCCCAGAGAAAATGTCCAGGCTATGAAGCAGAGCCAAGGAGGTGGACAGGAGCAGGACATGGGCAGATACTGATCATCTCTCTGAGTTGAAAGGACTAAACTGGGAATTCAGGGTAGCCAAGAGTTCATTCATCAGAATATAGGAAAGGAGAGACTGAGTAGAGAGAAAACTGGAGATTTGGAATGTTCCCTCAATTATTTAGTTGTGTACTGATAACTTTTAAACATCAAGAAAATGTCCAAGGCTGGGAAAGAATCACATGGAAAGACTAAGGGAATGCTAACCCAAGCTCATGCAGAGATGGGAAGAGTACCTGTTCCCCATAGTCGAAGTGGGTGGACATTCTTACAATTCAGGGAGATTTGGTTAGAATTTTAAAAAGGGTTTTGTCTTTTGTGAAAGAGTGATTAGTCCTAGATTACTGTATAATTTATAACTGGAACAGTGGAGAAAGGAGAGGCAGAAAAATGTTAGAAGAAATAGTAGAATACTATTTTCCACCTTTGATGAAAAGTTGTTATGTGAATGTGAAGTAACATGCACATAACACTTTAAAGTATAAGATACCACTTTAACATGCATTCATTCAGTTAACTTGCAGACATATTCAATAAATCCTACAGCAACAAATAACATGGAAATCCATAACTAATGAGCAAAATGAAATAAGATTGAATCATGAAAATATACAATCCAAAAGAAGAGAGAAACAGAGAATAGGTATAGGAAAATAAACAAATAGAAAAATGGTAGATTTAAAATCAATTATATCAATAATCATATTAAATATTAATGTTCTGAAAAAAATATTAATGTCCTAAATGTCTCAGTTAAAAGGCAGAGATTGTTGGATTGAATAAAAATGCAAGATTCAACTCTACATGCATTCTACAATAAACTCAGTTTAAATATAAAAGTACAAATAGGTGAAAAGGAAAAGAAAAGAAAAAAAAATATGGACCATCCCAATGCTAACCATGAACACCGGAGTAGCTATATTGATATCAGACATTGCACATCAGAATAAAGACGATTCCACAGTTAAAGAAATTAATTTCATAAAAGCATATAAACATCTAAATGTTTATGCACCAAATAATAGAACTTCAAAGTATATGAAGTAACAACTGATAGAATGGCAAGAAGAAATAGACAAATCTACTAATAAAGCCAAAGATTTAAAACCTTTCCCTAAATAAACAATAAAAGAAATAAAAAGATAATAAGCAAGAGAAAATAGACTTGAATACTATCAACCAATGTGACCTAGAGGGTATTATAGAGCGCTCTACTCAACAACACAGAATATACATACTTTAAATTGCGGGAAAATATGTATAGGTAGACCACATTTGGGGCATGGGATAATTTTCAATAATTTTTTTAAAATTTAAGATAACTAAGTAAGTTAACTAAGTAAGTTAAGATAACTAAGTAAGTTATCTGGCCATAAAAAAAACTTAATTAGAAATCAACAGCAGAGGCACCTAGGTGGCTCAGTTGGTTAAGTATCTGACTCTTGATTTTGGCTTAGGTTATGATCTCAGGGTTGTGACATCAACCCCTTCATGGAGCCTGGTTAGGATTCTCTCCACTCCTTCATCTGCCTCTCCTGACTCCTCCCTCTCTTAAAAAAAAAAAAAAAGGAAATCAACAAGATTTCTGAAATTCCTCAAATGTTTGGAAATTTAATAACACTGTTCTCTATAGCCCATAGGTCAAAGAAGAAATCAAAAGGTAGTTAGAAAGTATTATGAACAGAATGCAATTGAAAGGACAACATAGCAAAATTTATGTGACATAGATAAAGTAGACCATAGAGGGATAATTTTAACAATAAACACCTATTAGGAAAAAAAAAAGAGAGATAGAGAGAGGGTTCTTGACTCATTGACCTAGGCTTCTAACTTACGAAACAATAAAAAGAAAAGCAAACAAAACCAAAATGTTCAATACAATGAAATTGAAGATCAGAGTGAAATTCAGTGAAACTGAAAACAAAACATATACAAAAAATAAAGAAACTCAATGAAATCAAAACTTGGTTCTTTAAAAAAATCAGTAATATTGATAATTGGCCAGACCGATCAAGAAAAATAAGAAAAGTTATCAATTATCAGCATTAAGATTGAAAGAAGTGATAATTCTATGTATTCTACAAATATTACAAAATGTAATACAGAAATATTATTTAAAAACTTATTCAAATACATATACAACTTTTTTGTTAAATGGACAAAGTTCTTGCAAGATTCAAACTCTCAAAGCACCCCCAAGAAGAAATTAGTAACCTGAATAGCACTCTACCTACAAGTTACATTGAATTTTCAGTTTAAAATCTTTAATAAAAATATAAATAACAAAAACGTCTTTGTTCAATTGGCTTCACATAACAATTTTACAAACACAAGACCAGTTTTAGCCAAACTTTCCTCCCCCCAGAATTGAAGAAGAAGCAATGTAACTCATTTCAGGAAAACTGTATTAATTTCATACTAAAATGAAATAGAGATAAAACTGTATTTATTTCATACCAAAATGAGAGAAAGAAAATGTATAGATCAATATTCCTCATGTATATAAACACAAAAACACTTGCTAAAATTTTAGCTATAGAATTCAACGTATGTAAAATTGATAATATATCATGATCAAGTGGAGTTTACTCAGGCATGATAGGTTTACATTTGACAATAAATCAATGTATGTTATATTGTAAGTATTATACTAACAAAAGAGAAAAGCAATACAATCACCTCAACAGTGTAGCAAAATCATTTTAGTAAAACAAAATAAAATAAAAATAAAGGAAAATGCTTGTCATGATTTAAAAAAAAAATGTTATAGCTAACTAAGAAGGAAGGTTTCTCAACCTTATAACCAGAGTCCAAAAATACCCCTACAGCTGACATCAAACTTAAAAAGGAAACATTAATTGTTTTTCTCCTAAGATTAGGAAAAAGGCATGTAGGTTTTCTCTCTCCATTTGGTGTCAAAATTGTCCTGGAGCTTCTAGTCAGTGTAATAAAGCAGTTAAGTAAGTGTCATTCAGATTAGAAATAAAGATGTAAACTTGTCTGTTTATACTCTAAAAATGATCATTTATAAGAAAACGCATATGGAATCTACAAAATACTACTAGAACTAGGAGGTGACTTTGGGACGGTTGCAGTATACAGGACCAATGTACAAAAAACTGATTATATTCATGTAACTGCAAACAACTGAACACTGAAATAAAACAAATTATCCTAGATAATAGTAACAAAAAACATGAAATGATTGTTTAAGAACTGAAAAATGAAAACTCTCTACTGAGAAAAATGAAAGTCCTAACTAGATCAATAGTCCATGTAATGGGTCAGGAGAAAACTTCTGAGATTTTTAGCGGTGCAAAGATTTCTTACACATGACACAAAAAAAGATAATTAAAAAAATGTAGAAATTGGACTTCAACCTTAATAACTTCTACTCAGACTCTGATAAATGAAGAGAAGACTAGTAGCCATGGAATAAATATCTACCTGAAAAAGCCTTGCATCCAGAATATGTAAAGTTGCTATGGACTAAATGTTTGTGTCCTCCCAAATTCATATGTTGAAGCCATAAGCCCCAATGTGATTGTAATTGGAGGTAGGGACTTTGAGAGGAAATTAGAGTTAGATTAGGTCTTGGTGGGGAGGGGCCCACAGGATAGGATTACTGGTCTTGTGGAAGAGGAAGAGAAAGCTCTCTCACTGTGCAAGCAAGGCCTTGTGAGGACTTTGCAAAAATGTGACCATATGCAAGTCAGAAAGAGAACTCTCACTAGGAATGGCACCTCTCCAGAATCCTAAACTTGGACTTCCCACCTCCAGAACCATGAGAAATAAATTTCTATTTTAGCCATCCAGTCTATGGTATTTTGTTATAGCCATCCAGTCTATGGTATTTTGTTATAGCCATCCAAGAAGACTAAGCATGTGTATATTCATATATATATATATATATATATGTATGTATATGCATATGTATGTATATGTATGTATATGTATATATGTATGTATGTATATGTATATGTATGAATTCACATATATATGTATATGTGTGTATGTATGTATATATGTGAATATATATAAAATATGTCTATGCAGTAATATAATATATAAAAAACTCAAAAATAAGAAAACGAACAACCCAATTAAAAGTAGAAAAGAGTTTTTACTGGACACTTTGAAGATACCTAAATAGCATGTATACGTATGAAGTGATGTTCAACATCCTTTGTTATTTGGGAAATGCAAAGTGAAACCATAATGAGATATCACTACCTGTCTATGAGAATATCAAAAATTAAAAAGACTGGTCTAATTATGATAGAGAGCAAATAACAAATAAGTAGTTGGCTGTGCATGGGTGGTCATGAAGCAGTGGGAGGCGAAAACTCTAAGGGACGTGAGACAGTTTTGGAGGTGAGGGGTGTTTATTGTTTTGACTACATTGATGTTTTTATAGATGTGTATGTATGTCCAAACTAGTTAGATTGTTTCTCTAAATTTGTCCAGACTGAATTCAGAGGCAGCTACCATACTTAGATGGACAGTTATATACAGCATCTATGCCATAGCTAGTATGTTTATTGAAATTTCAGGAACAAGAGGGTTAAGTGTATATGTTATTGCTTTAGTAAGGGTGATTAATCTGTAATCCAGGAAAATATGTCTGGATTTGGTAGGTATATCTATATTGAGATATAGGTATAGATAGACTTTTGAAACAGATTTAAACATAGTATCCATCTCACAAAGCTGTTGTGAAAATTAAATAAGTTAATGCAGTTCAAATATTTAGAATACTTGACCCAAGGTAAGTCAGTCCTCAAATTCTAGATGTTTAATATGATCAGAATGTGTTCCTTTATGTATTTTTGGTAATTTTAAAATATATATAATATACATTTTAAGGGATTTTTCCCCCCTCTCAATCTAGTGTTGTCCACTTGGTTGATAGTAGTTTTCATTATCTGTATCAAAATTAATATTGTAATACACTAAATGTACTTATGTAATCTGAAGAATATATCTTTTATATTATCTATTAGTGGTAAATTATTTTTTAATTGCTAAAAAATTCCTTTGAGATTCTGTTCACTTTATTGCTTTTCCACTTACAGAAGTTTCAACTTTCAAACAATTTTTGATATAAATTTAGAATCTTAGAACTCTTAAGATAGTAGAGAACAATATGGCTAAAGTTTAGCTTTTTCATGGAGGTATACTCTATCTATTCACAGTGGAGTGAAAGAAGGGAAACTGATCCAGAAATTAACTAAACCTAGTTGAAGATATTGTTTCATCATTTCTATTCCTGGGAAGAGGTCATCTACAAATAATAAAAATATTTACTTATAATATATAATCAGTCAGAAAGCAAGGGAATAAATATCTATAGTTGCAAGTCACCACTTGAAAATTTAAATGTTTATGTTGGTTAGGATGATTGTCTGTAGAGAAGGTTGATGAGCATCTTACCAAATAAAGAAGTAAACAGGGGCGCCTGGGTGGCTCAGTTGGTTGAGCAACTGCCTTTGGCTCAGGTCATGATCCTGGAATCCTGGGATTGAGTCCCGCATCAGCTGCCTGCTCGGCAGGGAGTCTGCTTCTCCCTCTGACCCTTCCCCTTCTCATGCTCTCTCTCTCTCTCTCAAATAAATAAATAAAATCTAAAAAAAAAAAAGAAAAGAAAAGAAATAAACACATTCTGTCTCTCTATCTTCTCTGTATCTATATACATATATACACACAACCTCATGTATATGTATAAAACGAGTGTGCACACAAACTAGATATATATAGTAATATGCAAACTATAAACATATATAGACATATCTATGCACACTTTATATATGTATATATGTGTATGTATATCTGTAATCTATATGTCATATTTTATATAGCACTTGTGTACTAAATTCTGATACATTAGTGCATGTATCCATGTACACCTTCATATGTACGGATACATACATTTACAGGCCATATTTTATGTATGCCAAAATAATAAAAGTTTTAATTTATTGTCTACTGGCATGTAAACTGTATGTGAATATTTTTTTAACTACACATAAAATTATAGATGTTAGAGCTGGTTAGACAGGACAAAAGAGGTAAGTGTGGATTGATACATGTGGACTTGGTCAATGGAAATTTTGCAAGCTGTACATAAATTTTGTAGACCTAATGATTTTTGAAAACCATTTACAAGGCTGTTTATGTCTCATGTGGAAATCTAAATGGGATCTTACAGGAACTGGATTAAAGAATTTAGCTCTTGTCAAATATTGCTAGTCTCTGCTTTTTAATTTTTCTTCCGCTCATGCCTTTAATACATGCTTAGCCATAGTAGGCCCAAAGTAGAAGTCTCTAGCTAATTTTTTTTTCTCTCTGTTGTGCAAAGGAATCCTTCCTTAATGCTTACATGGTTATTTGAGTCTTGTTGCAGAATGCTGTGCACTGCAGTTTTGCTTTGAAATGAATGACCTTTTTTTTTGTTTGTTTCAAGGTAAACAATTTTCTGCAGTGTTTTTGTAGCACATTGTTAGAAGACATCCTAGTGCTTAGTTGTAAAGGGGATTTAAAGAAAAAAATCACTGCTGAGAACAACTAGCTGTTTGATCATCAATGCTTCCTTTTCTTTTTTTTTCTCTTCCTTCTTTTGTATTGGACATACTTCCTGGTGTCCTTTATGACACATCAGGATATGACTAGCTGGTACCATTCACGGTGGAAGCAACTTAATCTTTGTTAGAAAAGTACCCTGTTTCTCAGAAGTCACACATACATCTTAGCAAGAATGGTTGATTGAATTGTTCCGCCAGCAGTTATATACTTATCTGAGCACATGCTTTCTTTGTGCAGGATTTGGAATCTCTTTTCCCCTTTTATTTGGGAGGGTATAATCAGGTTCAATTTCTCCCTGTGTGTACAAGCTTTGTTCTTTGAACATTTCCTATAGAAAGAGTGAATTTCAGTTCTGGGTTTATCTTTCAGTAGGAAAACTTAGTAATTGTTCAGCATTTTTTAAAAAGATTTTATTTATTTATTTGACAAACAGAGATCACAAGTAGACAGAGAGGCAGGCAGAGAGAGAGGAGGAAGCAGGCTCCCCACCAGGCAGAGAGCCCAATGTGGGGCTCGATCCCAGGACCCTGGGACCATGGCCTGAGTCAAAGGCAGAAGCTTTAACTTCTGAGCCACTGAGCCACCCAGGTGCCCCAACTGTTCAGCATTTTAAGAAGCACAGATAATAGCCCAGCTTTCGACTTCCAGTTGGAGCTTTGTCTTCTGGCCACTGATACAATGATTGTATTTCATAGATGGCATTTCACCTTATTGCTGATATCATTTCGCCCATTAAAATAGTCTGCATACATTGTACAGCTGGGTGAAGGATTTGGTAAGAGTTGGTATGAACCAGCCAACAGGTGATGCTGTATTCCCCTGCTGAGAGCCTAATCTAACGTACTTGAGAGGAAACTGAAAATGGTTGTTTATTGGTACCAGGTTTAAAGGTGATGTGACAATGGCTATTCTTCAAATACAAGGCA
Source organism: Meles meles (assembly GCF_922984935.1). NCBI lineage: Eukaryota > Metazoa > Chordata > Mammalia > Carnivora > Mustelidae > Meles > Meles meles. Next base: position 52,996,027 of record NC_060077.1, read on the forward strand.
GGGTTCGAATTAGGGGCATACACAATACTTCATTGGTTAAAACGTGGACAAAAATAAAAGAACTTTTCATTATTATGGTTGAAATCTTGGTCAATTTATGTGAATGGATAACTTGGAAAAGAACATCCTTTTCTGATTAAGCATTAAGCCCTTAATGTATTTATAGCTCTTTTGAGTACATTTTCATAGAAGTCATAAATTAGATTTATGTACTTGTACTTAGAGATGGTTCAGTATCATATAATGGCATTTATTTGTTATTTAAAATATTTTTTTTCTGGAAGTATAGTTGACAAACAGTGTTACATTTGTTTCAGGTGTACAGCACGATTCGACAACTCTATATGTTATGGGTGCTGACCACAAGTGTAGCTACCATTTGTCACCACACATCGTTATTACAGTACTGTAGTTTACAAATACATATGCAAAAGCTTGAGTTTTGAAGGCCAGATGCTGACTTATTTAAAAACCAAAGGTAAAAAAGAATCTGAAAAAAATTTGGAAATGACAAAAATTTTAAATAGTTTTATCATATTTGAATTACTCAAATAAATGAAAATAAACCTTATACAAAAATAAGAAAATAATGCATCATTATAAAAAGTTCCTGATTTTTCTTGTTAGTTGGTCCTACTAGAAAGATGTAAAACAGCATCCCATGACAAAATTTTGGAATAGACACTCTAGAGAGGGGATGATGAAGGAAACTTAAGTCTGATTTGAAAGTGATATGCTGATCATTGAAAAGGATTTAAACAGTCATAATGAGAGTATTTGTTACAAATGTGTGTGAAAATATGACTCCATTCTCTGTACTTAATGTTCAATATGATTAGTGTTTTCTGTTTATATGCTTTATCAGAAAAAACTATATCATTTTCATCCATAAAACAACCATATTTAAATACACATTTGGTTTAACGCTTCCATAATAATTTTTTGACATAGATTATTTATGTGATGACAAAGGAATAAATTCTTGTTGTAGCAAAGAATTTTCATTTTCTTTGCCATGTGCAGATGTCTGTAATATTCCTTTATGTGAATGCTTTCTGTCAAAATGGTAATTTTTGTTCACTCAGTGAAAACTGCTTTGAAACAAAAACAAATTTAATTTTACTTCTTTGGAACATGTGAGAAGGTTATTTCTGCATTTTTGCCTACTTGGTATTCCCCACCAGTCCTTTCTGATATCTTAACTATGTTTTTGCACCATTTCCTTTTTAGACATACTTCCTTAGAAATCCAACTGTTTCCTACGACTCTCCATTGCTGGGTTAGTATTTGTTTCAGTCTTCCACACTCATGGAGCACGAGGCATTTTTAGTCACTAAGTCGTTAGCAATGTGTTTTTGCAAACCATAGGAATGCTATAGAATTTTATTAGTTGCAGCTAAAAATTAGTTATAATTCTTTAGTTTTGTTGATTATCACTCAAGTAGTTAAATTTACAGGATATCAAAAGAGGAGGGATACTTAAAAATATGGGACAGAGATTCTCTCCTCTCTCATTAGGTATAAATAATACGTAATCTTTGCATGGATGGTGATTATTGAAGGAATGTGTAGTAAAGAATTTCTTATCATAACCAAATTAGCAAAATCTATTGGTAGGCAATATGATATGAGTTTAGATTATTACAAGTAAATTGCTTCTGGTAATACTCCCTGGATAGGACTTTTTAGACAACATATGAAATTTTTTTCCCACTAATCCTGACTTGAACAATAAATACATTTTATCTAACATTGAGTCTTAATTTTAGAAAAATTATCACTTTCATTATCATTTATAATTCAAATTTTTTTGTTAAAATTTTTATTTTGCGACAACTATTTTTATTAGATTTACATCCAGTTGCAGGAAATAAGACAGAGATACATTACATCATGCATGCTTTACCTAGTTACCTATGATGGTAACACCTTGCAAAACTTGCATGTAACATCACAACCAGATACTGGCATTGAAGCAGTTAGGGTACACATTTCCATCACTACAATGATCCCTCTTGTTGCCCATTTATAACCACAGCTACCATCTAGACTCAACTCTTGGCAATTACTAAACTATTCTCCACCTCTATAGAGTTGTTATTTTCAAAGTGTTAAACAAATGGAATTTTACAGGGTTAGATACATTTTGGTATGGCTTTTTTCACTCAGCAAATATATATATATATATATATATTTGGGGGGGATTTATATAGGTTGTTGCATTAACATAAGTTTTCTTTTTTCTGAGATAAAATGCCCAGGAGCACAATTGCTGGCTCATATGATAGTTGTATGTTTAATTTTCAAGCACACAGCTAAGCTGTTTTTTAGAGTGACTGCTCCCACTCTACATCACCCAAGTAATGTATGAGTGATACACATTCTCTGCACCCTTTGCCAGCATTTGGTGGTATCACTGTTGTTTATTGTAACTGTTCTGTTAGGTGTGTATAGTTATATCTCAAGGTGGTTTAATTTGCATTTCTCTAATGGCTAATGATGCCAAACATCTTTTCATGTGCTTATTTGCCATCAGTATACCTTCTTCAGTAAAATGTCCCCTTTCATGTATTTTGTTCATTTATTTTTAATGTTGAGTTGACAGTACTTTATGTAATCTAGATACTAGTTCTGCTTTTGATATGTGGCTTGCAGATATGTTTCTCCCACTCTGTAGCTTGTCTTGTCTTCTTTACAGGGTCTTTTGTGGAACTAAAGGTTTCAATGGCGATGAAGTTCAGTTTATCAATTTTTCCTTTTATGGATCATGCTTTTGGTGTCAAGTCTGAGAATTCTTTGCCTACACTTAGATCTCAATGATTTTTCCTTATGTTCTCTCTATAAGTTTTAAAGTTTTTTATGAATTGCATTTTGAATTAGTTTTGTGTGAGGTAAAGGTTTATTTTTTGTGGTTGGTTTTTGTTTCTGGTTTTGTTTTTTTGCCTAAAGAAGTCCAAATGCCTCAAGACTATTTGTTGAAAGGCTATCTTCCCTCTATTGAATTAATTTTACACTTTTATTAAAAATAAATTTGGCAGTTTTTTGTGTCTTAATTCTGAGTTGTCTATTCTGTTCTACTGATCTGCATCTATTTTTACAGAATTATTACAGTTTTAAATACTGTAGTTATATAGTAAGTTTTGAAATTAGATAAATTCCTCCTTTTATTATTAGTTTTCAAAATTGTTCTAGCTATCCTAGTTCATTTCCCTTTCTACATGCATTTTAGAATAATATTATTCATGTCTCCCAAAAATATTGCATGGATTTTGGTAAGAATTTTGCAAAATATATCAATTGTGGAGAATAGATCTTTACTGTGATGAGTTTCTAACCCTTAAAGCATAGTGTATCTCTACATTTACTTAGATTACCTTTCATTTACTTTGTCCACATTTTATAGTTTTTAACATACAAATCCTGTATTTTGTTAGATTTGTTAGATTGACATTTATAAATGGCATTGTATTTTAATTCTGGTGTTCTTGTGTTCATTGCTAGAATATAGATAATATAGTTGATTTCTTTGTTGATCTTGTATCCTGCACCATTGGTGAACGCAGTTATTGGTTCTAGGGACTTTTTTTTTCATTAAGTTTCTTAGAAATGCCTACGTGCACAATCATGTCATATGTAAATAGAAACAATTTTTAAAATTCATACATCTTTTGTTTCCTTTTCTTGCCTTTGTGAAATCTTCCATTACTATGTTGCATGAGATTAGTGCAAGTAGACATCCGTGTAGTATTCCTGTGCTTTAGGGAAAGCTTTCACTCTTTCTTCTTTAAACATTTGATAGTATTTGCCAGTGAAACCATCTGGGCTGAAAGATTTTTTTCTTCTGGAGTTTTTAATTCATGAATTCAATTTCCATACTCATTACAGATCTATTCAAATCACCTATTGCATATTAGGTGAATTTTGGTTGCTTATACTTTCAAAGAATTGATCCATTTTATCTAAGTTGTCCAACTTATGTGTAGAATTGTTCATTGTATTGCGTCATTTCTCTTTTGAGGTCTGCAGAGGCTATAGTGATATTAATAATTGTTTGATACTTTCCTCTGAGATCTTTTTGGTTCTTGGTATGATCAGTGATTTTCTTTTTTTTTAAAGATTTTATTTATTTATTTGACAGAGAGAAATCACAACTAGGCAGAGAGGCAGGCAGAGAGAGAGAGAGAGGAAGCAGGCTCCCTGCTGAGCAGAGAGCCCGATGCGGGACTCGATCCCAGGACCCTGAGTTCATGACCTGAGCCGAAGGCAGCGGCTTAACCCACTGAGCCACCCAGGCGCCCCTGATCAATGATTTTTTTATTAAAACCTGGATATCTTTGGAAATGTATAATTAGCCTCTTCATTTTATTTAAATATTTTATTGTATTTGGCTTTCTCTTACTTTATTCTTGCAGAGAATGTCAGGGAGAGAGTGCTACCTCATTACATCCAGGTTGGGATACAGTGCAGGTTCCTCATTGGTATTTGTTAGGAAGTTTCTCCCTCCTGTACTGGAAGAGGTGAGAGTTCTGGCTTCTCACTGAGCCACTGCTACTATTACCTAGACTGAAAGATATGGAGTCCCTTTTTCTCCCCACATGGTCTCCACTGACACCCTTTGGGGTATGACCTCATTACCACTGAGTAGTAGTGAATGTTCTGATTCTCCACTGATGATTAGAAAACATGATATACAAGGAAAAATGAAACATTCACGGAATACAAAGACCTACCAGAAAGAATGCATTATGATAACACCATTTTCTCCGATTGACTTATTTCACTAAGCATGATACGCTCTAGTTCCATCCACGTCGTCACAAATGGCAAGATTTCATTTCTTTTGATGGCTGCATAGTATTCCATTGTGTATATATACCACATCTTCTTTATCCATTCATCTGTTGATGGACATCTAGGTTCTTTCCATAGTTTGGCTATTGTAGACATTGCTGCTCTAAACATTCGGGTACACGTGCCCCTTCGGATCACTATGTTTGTATCTTTAGGGTAAATACCCAGTAGTGCAATTGCTGGGTCATAGGGTAGTTCTATTTTCAACATTTTGAGGAACCTCCATGCTGTTTTCATTTTCAAAATAAAATCTTAATAAGGATCCAAGTGCACACTATACAACACCCCTCAGATTTGAAGATACGTTAAGAAAATTTAAAACAGGGAAGAAATGGACAATGAAACAAACAAAAACAGACCCAAGAGACACACTAAGAAATAGCTATGCATTTAGTATAATTTCTAGAGGGGGCTGGCAGGCTGGAAGGGCAGTCAGAGTGTATGGGAACGAAACAATAATTAGTAAATAATAGTTCCCAAAAGTCTTTTTTTTTTTTTTTTTTAAGATTTCATTTATTTATTTGAGAGAGAGAGTGAGAGCACAAGTGGGGGAGAGGGAAAAGTAGACTCCCTGATGAGCAGGGAGCCCAAGGTGGGACTCAATCCCAGGATCCTGGGATCATGACCTGAGCCAAAGGTAGCCACTTAACTGACTGAGTCACCCAGGCACATGTAATCAAAAACATTTAAAAATATTTTTATTTATTTATTGGAAAGAGAAAGGGAGTGCATGAGTGGAGGGAGGGGAAGAGGAAGAGAGGGAGGGAAAAGCAGACTCTCCACTGAGTGATGTGGGGCTCAATCCCAGGACACCAAGATCATGATCCTAGCTGAAGTCAGAAACTTAGCTGATTGAAGCACCCAGGTTCCCCAGTATTCAAAATTTTATAGCTTAAAGAATTTAAGGAAAACTTGAAATTTTAGACTTTAAAATTCCATTTCACAAAGAACAAAAGGAAAATAATTTTGAAAATCCATAAAAGTTCTGAATTTTTAAATTCTCAAAAAATATACTAAGGAAAGAAAAATGTAGGAACATGTAAGAGAAGAAGGGAATTAAATTACTACTAATTGTAGACAGTATGTTTCTCTACTTAGAAAATGAAGAGAATTAATTCCCAAAATAATGTAATTGATAAGGTATTTAAAAGGTCAATTTCAAAATCCATAGAACAGCATGTATTATTCACACAATAATGATAATAATAATAAAAATTGTTTAGTTCTTACTGAGTCCAGAATTTGTGAAGTATTTCACATGGACTATCCCACAGCAGCGTTATGAGTTACTTATTATTATTATTATTATTATTATTAATTATCTCACTTTATAGATTAAAAAACAGATATAGAGAAAGTAAATAACCTCTCTATGGTCACACAGCTGGTAACTGGTATATAAATAGTACATACAATTTTTTCCCTATAAAAAAATGAAAATCCACTAGGATTTTGAGTCATAGTACTGCAAAACTATGTTTTAATGGAAAGATGCCATTAATCACACAAACTGGAAATTGAGAAGAGGGACGGGAACTTGTCAGAATATGTGGGACTTGACCCCCAGAAGGAGGTCTTCAGACACCTCCAGTTTTGTTCCATGAGTCTTTATTCACAATGTCTGTGATGCACAATAGATTGGTCCAGTCTGGGCCATGTGCCTTGTCCTGAGCTGGTGGTTGGGAGGGGAAGTAGGGTAGAAGTCAGTTGGTTAAAAGCCAGATTACAAATATATAGAGTTGGGTGAGTAGAGCAAGGGGTGTAAGGAGACAAAAAATACTTTTACATTTGAGACCTGGTCTCTTTGGGGGAAGGCTAGTTGGGTTAAGCAATAGTGGGCAGGGTAAATCCATTACGACAATAATGAAGGGATTGATTTCCTGCTGAAACCTGAACATATTATCTGCTTTAAAGATTACTTGAGGGCATATTGAAGAGTCTTATGTTGGTAACTTTCTATCTAGGATTCATTTTAAGTGGCTTTTACTCTTTCTATCTTGAATCAAATCAAACAGATGACCCTGAGTAGAAGTATACTCCAGAGTGTTTGAGGGATCCAAATATTGTTTTTCAGTAGGTCAAATAAGGGACTTTTGAAAGCACACTCTTTATAGTACCATCAGTCATTGCATAGAAGTTTAAAAGTCATGAAAAGAATCGAATGCCTAATTAAATTATTGTTAGATTAGTGTCATCTGTTTTAACAGTGGTGGGTTGCCTTTTATTATTATTTTGATATTTATAGTACCTTTAAAAAGACCTTGAATTTAGAGGTAAACCTCTGAAATAAATGTTTTGTGTAAACTAGGATTTCTCAATCTTGGCACTATTGATATTTTGAGATAGATAATTCTTTGCTCCATGTGTGGAGTCTGTCTTGTGCATTATAGAATGCTACCAGAATCTCTAGCCTCTACTTATTAAATGCCAGTAGCACTGTTCCAGCTGAGATAATCACAAATGTTTCCAGACATTGTCAAATGTGCTGCTGGGAGCAAAAAATCCCTGGTTGAGAACTACTATTATAGACAAAAACAGGGAATTCTGGGGGTGCCTGTCTGGCTCAGCTGGCAGAACATGTGACTCTTGGTCTCAGGGTTGTAGGTTTGAGCCCCATGTTGAGTGTAGATATTACCTAAAAATAAAATCTTGAAAGAAAAAATAGAAGGAAATTCTGGACAATGGATTTAACAGAACACCCTAAATATATATTGTAGAATATTGCCAGATAAGACTTAAGGGACAAAATTCTACTAATCTAAAAAGGGCTAATATTGGAACACCTGGGTGGCTCAGTTGGTTATGTGTCTGATACTTGGTTTCAGCTCAGGACATGATCTCAGATTCAGCCCAGAGTCGGCTCTGGGCTCAGACTCCCTCCTCCTCTCCCTCTCCCTGCTTGCTCTCTCTCTCTCTTTCTCTCTAATGGATAAATAAATAAAATCTTTTAAAATAATAAAGTAAAAAGGTTAATCTCTGTATTTTGTAGGAATTTGGCATCATACGTTTTGACTGGAAAATCATCCTAATGAGTGATTCTCCATGTGATGTACAACTAGAATAATCTGAGGGAATTAAAAAAAATATATTAATACTTAGGTCACAATCTAGGAAAATTATATCAGAAATTATAGTTGGGGACCCGAGATTTTTATTTTTGAGAAGTTGGCCCAAGGGATTCTAATATGCAGAAAACAAAACAAAACAAAAAACACTAATCTAAATTCAACTGATCCAAAGCAACTGTCCTTGAGAGTCCACTAGAACCAAGCCCAGTAGTATGTATAAGAGTTTACCACACCTGGATTCTTGCCCAATTATTCACACGGCCATAAAATTGTAGCATATAGAGAGGGTACAGGGAAAAAATGTCTTAGGACACCGCTCCAGTGGTTTATAGTACTAAGAACATGGTTGATCATTAAAACAAACTGTATAATGAGGTAGAAACCAGAGATACAGAAGAACGTATCAATGAAATTAGAGGCTGGTTTTTTGAAAGAATCAATAAGATCAATAAACCATTGGCCACACTAATCCAAAAGAAAAGAGAGAAAACCCAAATTAACAAAATTATGAATGAAAAGGGAGAGATCACAACTAATACCAAGGAAGTAGAAACAATCATCAGAAATTATTACCAACAGTTATATGCCAATAAGCTAAGCAACCTAGATGAAATGGATGCATTCCTGGAAAACTATAAACTCCCAAAACTGAACCAGGAAGAAATTGACAACCTGACTAGACCGATATCCAGCAACGAGATTGAAGCAGTGATAAAAAACCTCCCAAAAAACAAGAGCCCAGGACCTGACGGATTCCCCGGGGAATTCTACCAAACTTTCAAAGAGGAAATAGCACCTATTCTCCTGAAGCTGTTTCAAAAAATTGAAGCAGAAGGAAAATTTCCAGACTCTTTTTATGAAGCCAACATTACCCTGATCCCCAAACCAGGCAAAGACCCTGCCAAAAAGGAGAATTTCAGACCAATATCACTGATGAATATGGATGCTAAGATTCTCAACAAGATCCTAGCAAACCGGATCCAACAGCACATTAAAAAAGATTATCCACCATGACCAGGTGGGATTCATCCCTGGATTACAAGGATGGTTCAACATTTGCAAATCAATCAATGTGATAGAACAAATCAATAAGAGAATAGAGAAGAACCACATGGTCCTCTCAATTGACGCAGAAAAAGCATTTGACAAAATCCAGCGTCCATTCCTGATTAAAACACTTCAAAGTATAGGAATAGAAGGAACATTCCTGAACTTCATAAAATCTATCTATGAAAGACCCACAGCAAATATCATCCTCAATGGGAAAAAGCTTGCAGCCTTCCAGTTGAGATCAGGAACATGACAAGGATGCCCATTCTCACCACTCTTGTTCAACATATTATTAGAAGCCCTCGCAATGGCAATCAGACAACAAAGAGAAATAAAAGGTATCCAAATTGGCAATGAAGAAGTCAAATTCTCTCTTTTCACAGATGACATGATTCTTTATATGGAAAACCCAAAGGGCTCCACCCCTAAACTACTAGAACTCATACTGCAATTCAGTAACGTGGCAGGATACAAAGTCAATGTACAGAAATCAGTGGCTTTCTTATACACTAACAATGAAAATACAGAAAGGGAAATTAGAGAATCGATTCCATTTACTATAGCACCAAGAACCACAAGATACCTGGGAATAAACCTAACCAAAGAGGTAAAGGATCTATACTCAAGGAACTACAGAACACTCATGAAAGAAATTGAAGAAGACACAAAAAGATGGAAGACTGTTCCATGCTCTTGGATTGGAAGAATAAACATTGTTAAAATGTCTATACTGCCTAGAGCAATCTATACTTTTAATGCCATTCCAATCAAAATTCCACCAGTAGTTTTCAAAGAGCTGGAGCAAAAAATCCTAAAATCTGTATGGAATCAGAAGAGACCCCGAATTGCTAAGGAAATGTTGAAAAACAAAAACAAAACTGGTGGCATCACGTTACCTGATTTCAAGATTTACTACAAAGCTGTGATCACCAAGACAGCGTGGTACTGGCATAAAAACAGACACATAGACCAGTGGAACAGAGTAGAGAGCCCAGATATGGACCCTCAACTCTATGGTCAAATAATCTTTGACAAAATAGGAAAAAAGATACAGTGGAAAAAAGAAAATCTCTTCAATAAATGGTGCTGGGAAAACTGGAACAGCGATATGTAGAAGAATGAAACTTGACCATTCTCTTACACTGTACAAAAAGATAAACTTGAAATGGATAAAAAGACCTCAATGTGAGACAGGAATCCATCAGAATCCTAGAGGAGACCATAGGCAGTAACCTCTTCGATATCAGCCACAGCAACTTCTTTCAAAATATGTCTCCATAGGCCAAGAAAACAAAAGCGAAAATGAACTTTTGGGACTTCATCAAGATCAAAAGCTTCTGCACAGCAAAGGAAACAGTCAACAAAACAAAATGACAACCCACGGAATGGGAGAAGATATTTGCAAATGACAGTACAGACAAAACGTTGATATCCAGGATCAATGAAGAACTCCTCAAACTCAACACACACAAAACATAATCATATCAAAAAATGGGCAGAAGATATGAACAGACACTTTTCCAATGAAGACATACAAATGGCTATCAGACGCATGAAAAAATGTTCATCATCACTAGCCTTCAGGGAGATTCAAATTAAAACCATATTGAGATACCACCTTACACCAGTTAGAATGGCCAAAATTAGCAAGACAGGAAACAACATGTGTTGGAGAGGATGTGGGGAAAGGGGAACCCTCTTACACTCTTGGTGGGAATGCAAGTTGGTGTAGCCACTTTGGAGAACAGTGTGGAGATTCCTCAAGAAATTACGAATAGAGCTTCCCTATGACCCTGCAATTGTACTACTGGGTATTTACCCCAAAGATACAGATGTTGTGAAAAGAAGGGCCATCTGTACCCCCAGTGTTTATAGCAGCAATGGCCACGGTCGCCAAACTGTGGAAAGAACCAAGATGCCCTTCGACAGATGAATGGATAAGGAAGGTGTGGTCCATATACACGATGGAGTATTATGCCTCCATCAGAAAGGATGAATATCCAACTTTTGTAGCAACATGGACGGGACTGGAAGAGATTATGCTGAGTGAAATAAGTCAAGCAGAGAGAGTCAAGTATCATATGGTTTCACTTATTTGTGGAGCATAACAAATGACATGGAGGATATTGGGAGATGGAGGGAGAAGGAAGTTGAGGGAAATTGGAAGGGGAGGTGAACCATGAGAGACTATGGACTCTGAAAAAGAACCTGAGGGTTTTGAAGGGGCGGGGGGTGGGAGGTTGGGGAACCAGGTGGTGGGTAATAGGGAGGGCACATATTGCATGGAACACTGGGTGTTGTGCAAAAACAATAAATACTGTTATGCTGAAAAAAAAAACAAACTGTATAAAGGAAAGATAATTAGCTAAGGTATTCTCTGATAAAATGATGATTAAATTACCAATATAATTTTATATGGGTCCAGGCATTGCACCAGTTTACTAGAAAGCTAGATATTATCCTCATCATATAAGACATCCTTGGGTACGTTTCACTTCTGTTGGCATACGGTGCTACACTAACTGCCCTGGATTGAACAGCAGGCTTGACTCATTGTCCATCTGTATTTAACCTATAGATCTAACACCACCACATGTTTTGAATCAATTCCAATCATAGGAGGACTTAAAAGAGAGCATATAAACCTTAGACTGGTATACAAAGGACTTAAGTTTGGTCAAAAATGTTGTGACTGGATGTTTTGGGTCATGTTCCTCAGAAGTAGGGTGTTCCACATGACTCTTGTGCCAAAGATCTTTTAGGGGCTCCTCTTAGCAGACAAGGAGCAATAAAAGCAAGGCATTGCAGAGAAAAAAGAAAACAAGCAAGAGTGTGGTCTTAAGTGGAGACTAGCTTTAGTCCTATCTTGTAAGGGGTATTCTGGAGACCAAATTATAGGGCAGATAAAGGTCCATCTTGAAGCAAGGGTGGGGGGGGGACCAAATTTTAGACTCCCTTCTAACCAATTATTGACTCATTTGAGGGGAAAAAAAGTCTCCTGAGATTTTGTTTGGCTAAGCACAATTCTCTGAGAGGCATTTTGTCTGTTGTCAGCCACATATACAATAACTAGGGGACCAGTGCACCCACTGGTAAGGGGATCTGGGCAGACTACCAGCAGTGTTCATTGGCACGTGCACTGTAATTATTTCTTTTGATGCTTTCAGATGCAGCATCCTGTTTTAAACATAATTGAATCAGGGAATGAAAACTGGCAATATAACATTAGGTTATCTGCATTTTTCATCATTTTAGCTATTTATAATCAAAGTTTCCCTGTCATTTTCAGGGAGATTTATCACATATACCCAATGAAGGTTGTTGGTAATGAGTTCACTAAAATAAGATCTCCTGGTTCCAAAATAAAAAGTAAATTTCATGTGGCTAACTTTTTTTTTTTTACTGAGAAACAAAAATCCAAACATAAATATATCATAGGTTCTATCTATTCATTTATTCAACAATTATTTATTGCATACCTTGTATATACTTTACAATGTTATATAATCTGGAGATATACAAATATGGAAAACAGATGATTTCTGGAGACAGTTCTCATGGAGCTTTCATTATAGTTAAGAGAGAAAGGAAGTAAAAATAAAAACACAATTATTTATCCAAAGAAATGAAATTTTAACTAAAATAATACATGTATCTCTAATTTATTGAAGCATTATTTATGAAAGCCAAGATATAAAAACAACTTAAGTGTCCATCAGTAGAGCAATGGATAAGGAAGATGTGGGGTAAATTATTATGCAGCCATAAAAAAGATCATGCCATTTGTGATAATATGGATGGATCTAGAGGGTATTATACTCAAATGAAATAAGTCAGACTGAGAAAGACAAATACAATATGATTCCACTCATGTGTGAAATCTAAGTAAAACAAATGAATAAACAAACAAAAAGCTTAATCAGACCTATAAATATACACAGAGAAAAAACTGATTGTTGCCAGAGGGATGGAGGGTAGAGGGATGGGCAAAATGGGTAAAGGGGACTTGGAGACACAGGCCTCTGGTTATGGAATGAATAAGTCCCAGGAATAAAAGGCACCGCATAGGGAATATAGTCAATAACATTGTAATAGTTTTGGACGGTGACAGACAGTGCCTACATTTGTAATGAGCATACCATATAATGTATAGAGAAGTTGAATCCCCGTTTTACACCTGAACCTGATGGAACATTATATATCAACTATATTCAAATTAAAATATTTAAAAAGAGAATACTTTAATTGGTAATAAGTGATACAGAGAAAAATAAAGTAGGTAAAGGGATGGATACAGGTGGAGATGGGAGTGAATTGATGCTGTTTTAGTTGCTAAGGAAGGCCTTGCTGCTACGTGGACAATAAACAGAGAGCAGGATGAAGGCAATAAGCAGTGCAGATACGCTACTGCCTGGTCTAAAAGTGTTCTGTGAAAAACACATAACACAAAATGCTTTAATAAATCCAGTGGTGCTTCTCCACCAACAAAAGTTAAGGCATGGACAACGATTTTCATAAACATGGTCGTATAGCACCGGTAGCTGTCTGTCACCGCTAGTCACTAGTGATAAGATGGCTCTGAGCTGGGCCAAAGAAGTGAGGACATTAACATGGATCTGGTGTTTGATTTAAAAAACAAATGTATTTATAAATCTGTTGTAAGAAATCACTAAGAGTATACGGTAGGGAATTAGCATCTTAGAAGTCTAATTCATACTTAATAAAATAAATCCCCTTCATTTAGCTATAAATTTATGGGTGGAATTTTATTATAATTTAGTTTATAAACAATTTTTTTTTTAAAGACATGGGAGCATTAAGGAGGTTATTGATTCTAACAAGCTTTGCTTAGAAGGACATTACAGGTTTACCTTAGGAAAACAGAAAACAACATAACTACATTTTATGATTTTCAAAGGGGTGAAAGAGGAAGTCAAATGAACCTGTTCATTGTGTTGCATAAAATGAATAACATTTTGAATTAAATTGTGAACAGTGAACTGAATATCAATTTGTTAGTTATGTAGGGACTAAAATTGTAATGATTTACAGCACTTTTCCACTTACTGCCTTATAGACTCTTAAAGCTCTTAGTACATCCTGATGGGGGAAAAAAAACTGACTTTGGAATCTTTTTAAACAAATCTTCACATGGATAGCTTCAATTACTTAGAGCAAGCTTTAAGAAATGCAGTCATCTCTTAAGAAAAACTAGCATTTGATGCAGAAATCAGAGTGATATTGTTTCCTTAATTATATTATACCTAGAATAAATTGCATATCATAATTTTGAAGGATTATTAGAAACACTGGATGTTTACCAAAGAGTATTGTTTTTATTTCAAGAAAAATTAGAATAGCCTAATCATTGATGGAAACCCACACCAAGTTCCTACTATACTTTCCTTTGTCAAAATTTGAGATTTTTTTATTCTTACCACTAGATTTCTGAGTGAAATCATGTCCGTGAGGTAAGTGGACATATTTAGTTTTTAATAATATCATTTTTGTCAGTCAGTTCTTTACAGTGTTATGAACAGATGGTTTATTCAGAGAAATGAAGCAAGTAGACCTAGCCTAGTCCTATCTCATTGATAATACATGGCTTCATAGATCTAATGAGACTCCTTGAGTTTTGACTTATGAACCAGAAATGGTATGCAGCTGAAATAGTTATATTTGGAAGAGCCCAGACTGTGTGTTGCTAACCCTTTCTTTAGGGTTACTTCAGCAACATCTGTGTTAAAAATAAGTTAAAGAGAGGTTGTGATATTTGAATTATTTTCAGAATCTAAAATATTTCTGTAGGCTTGAACAAACAAACCTCCCATACTCAAAAGTATCTTAACCCAATGATTCCAGAATAGGTATTTTTACATTCAATGTTAGTCATGCCTGATATAAGTGAACATTTTTTGATTATTGCAAAAATAACATTAGGACCGTGGTAAGAAATTCCACCTCATGTTCACATCCTCAATTCAAATACGTTGTCTCCAAATAAAAATCTTCTCTAAGTCGGACATATTACCAATGAGACTTCTGTTGTACTTCATCTTAAAGTATGAGTCTGCCCAGCAGGAATTTTTTGACAATTCTAGTGTCAATTTTTTGACATTAGAGATAAGTAGTTAAAAGGTCTTGAAGAAGGTAATAATTGATTCACAGATTACTAATTCTAAGTGTACATTTTCTATTTTCCCAAGGTGTTCACAATCCTTAAATAAAAGTATGGGTTATATAACATGAGTTAGAATCCATGACATCTTTGTGATTGGTAGCTAAGCTAATTTTTGTATATTTGTATACCAGTTAACGAGATTTCCTAACTAAACTAAAGGCTAAACTAAAACCTGCAAACACCATGAAAACATTTTTTAAGTCCGTAAAAAGTAGCGAGCTTTTATTTTTTGTCCAAATGTTGAAAATGAGAAGCACTGGGACACATCTTTGAAAGGTAAACATTTTAAAGATTTGTGAGCAGGTTATATAGAAAGAAGGATATGGCTCTATAGGCTCTTTCAAATTATACCAATTCTGTCTCACTGTTTTCAATATTTGAACATCTAAATATCCATCCCTATGTCAAGTGATACTATTTTTTATGGGAAGAAAAAAACAAGAAATCAGATATTTAGTAAAATATATTAACACTGAGAACAGGATCTCAGGAAAGTCAAGTTTAGCAACTAAACTTGAGAGTCTTATGTGACGAAGAGGAGACCAGCAAATAGGAGGAGGAGGGTAAGGGTTTTTGGAGAAAAAAAATCATGTATCCAGTATTCTGAGAGTTCTGTATTCTTCAGTGTTTCTAAAACAGGATATATAAAACTTGGACATTTTCAGAAACTCTAAGGGAACACATTAAACTCTTGGCTAACAAACTTTTAGATAGGAAAAATAAAAAGGAATGAAATCAGAAACATGACCAGGAAGCATGACAGGTACAAGCTGATCACTTTGACTACATTTTCAAATAGTATTCTTTTGTAGAAATTTACATGTTATTATAAAATTGGAGAAAGCAGTATGTGTAAAACAGGAGAGGAAAAAGCTAAAAGGTAGAGCCTTTCTTATATAATTTTTCCTAACTAAAGACTTGGATTTCCCTCCCTAGTCTCTCTCACACTGATTTTTGGAACCTCAATATACCCCTGACTTGAATGATTTGGTTTGAAAAAGAGGGTGGAAGAATAAAAATAGCAAACTTAAGGAGCAAGCAGATCCTATAGTTTTAAACTCAGTTGTTCACCGTTATTGAGGTTCTAACTAAAGGCTAAATAAAACAACAAGAATAACAACAACAACAAACTAAACTAAAGACAAAATGTGGAATCCAGGAAAATATCAGTTGCACAATATTAGCTCAGGGTTTGGCATTTCCTCCTTCACATTCAGAGTTGTGTCTCTTTCGTCCTTCCCAAATCCTGTACTCTGATATGGACCTTCTAGTTCTTAGTACTCTATACAGTCAATAAGAAAAGGGGAAAGGGAAACTCATAAGGGTCATCTACCCCTTCCCCCAAGTCAAGAAGATCTCCCAGACAAGTACATACTTTATTTTGGCTAAAGATTTGGCTTGCAGTTCTGATGTAGTATGTCACACTGGTGAGCTAAGTTGGACCACATATTATCTCCAAGGATATTTGTGATGGATCCTTTTGCCTAAGGCCCCAAATAAAAGCAAACAAAGTATCACCATTTATTACTTTCCCTAGTATGATGTTTTTCAAAATGTGATCCAGAGGTCAAAGGCATCAGAATCCTCGGGGATGCATGCTAAAAGTGCACACACTCCATATCCTTCACTTCCACCCCATTCACATATAATGAATGAAGGTCTGTGGAGGTGGTTTCTGAAAATCTGTGGCTTCAACAGTCTATGGGGGTGATTCAGCAGATTGAAGACTGCTCATAGCTCT
This sequence comes from Meles meles, assembly GCF_922984935.1. NCBI lineage: Eukaryota > Metazoa > Chordata > Mammalia > Carnivora > Mustelidae > Meles > Meles meles. The sequence continues at coordinate 53,012,918 of NC_060077.1, forward strand.
GCCTCAAGAACCCCTCACTGTGGTGCTTAAGGTCTTACCCTTAGGCATAAAGAGACTTATCAAAGGAAATTAGGAATGTTTGTCTAAATCTACCAGTAGTTAAACTCATCTTACTGAGTTTCCACCTAGTGTTTCTTTGTTTTCTTCATCCTTAGGGGGATGGAGAAAATGAGTTTCAGGCACAGACCTACTCTAAAATTCAAGGAAATACACCTTCCCTATGTCTAGATACTTAAAAGTGATAAATGAAGCTAATAAGCTGTTAAAATGTTTCATCTCCTTCTCTAATAGTCATTCATTTAGACTGTCCTGGGAAGTCAGGTCCAATTTAGTATTTTCAGAGTCCTTGAGGTTCTATGTGGGGTACTTGGTGGCCAGGCAGTCAGCTCCAGATCCTTAGCCTCCAGCCCTAGCCCACTCCTTCTCTCAGTCTGCCCAAGCCTACACTTATACTTCACACACATAGCTGCGGACACCACATCTTGAAAGTACAAGTGCCATCTTCCCTAACCACACAAAGAGCTTCTCCTTGGCCATGGCCGTCTTCTGACCTCACATTAGTCCCTGCAGGAAAAGGCCCTTGCACCTTATGGAAGTGAGCTATGGTCTATTTTATGTGGGTATGGAATCTCCAGTGTGCTTTCAGAGGGAGTGGGACAGGCTCTTGGAAGCCTGTCCCCTTGGCCTGAGGCCTCCTCCTGGGAGGAGGAGTGTGGCTAGAGGAGGGCCAGCCCAGGATTTGATAAAGCACAGGCCCAAGCAGAGACTCACGGAGCTATCCTGTGGTGTGAACCTTAAAATTTAAATATTATCTAGTCTAAGCTTCTGGCTGGTTTGTTCATTTATTCTCCAAGTAATTTTTGAGCTAAATAGCTGGTATTAGTTTACAGATTTGGGATACACTGGTGAAAAATCAGACTGAGTCTTCATTCTTGTGGAGATTATATTCTAATGGATTCTTGAGTCCCTTCTATAAGATACCTAACACCTGCTGCCTGAAGAAAGCTTAAATATATCCACTGATGGGCAGTTCAATTTCTTTCATTGTGGGCTACAGTTTTCATCTGACTTTTATTCAATTGGATATATGGCACCTTCCCAAGACAGTAAAAATTCCAGCTGGGAAAACTTTTTCCACTAATTTATCCTATATGGAAGAAGTCACTATTTCAAGTAGATTATTTCTTTTAAAGCCAGGAGAAAAATAAAGGAAAATAATGTTATATTTTGAAATGTTCTTGATCATGATTCTGATATCTTAATTAATTTGATATTCTGAACTCCTTTTTAATAAAAGTATAAACCAGCAATTTATTATAATTGCCAAATTCATGTAATGTTTTAATTTAAAAATTTTTAAAATATTTATTTATTTATTTTAGGGAGAGATAGAGAGGGAAAGCATGAACAGGGGCAAGGCAGAAGGAGGGGGAAAGAGAGAATCTCAGGCTGACTCCCTGCTAGGCGTAAAGGCCATGAAAGGCTTGATCCCAAGACCCTGAGATCATGACCTGAGCTGAAATCAAGAGTCAGATGCTCAACAAACTGAGCCACCCAGGCATCCCCTCATGTAATATCTTAAAAATATACGTAAATTTAAGTTGGTAGACTCCAGTGATTTTTGAACTGAAAATACTTTAATTGTTGTTTAAAATATGCAAAGATATGAGTTATCTATGCAAAGAGTAATCATAATATTTAATTTCATATGAGAAACTGAGATTCAGATATTTTAAATATGGTAAATAATACTGCTTGGTTGACTGATAACTCTCAAAAAATGTCACTGGGAAAACCTGTTGATTCAAAAAAAGCTAAGTTAGTTAGACTTAGTGCAGTAAATACTCTCCTGGGGCTATCTTTGTGGTATTTCAGAAATGATAACTCTGAGGAGGATATAGACTGTTTAAGGCCTTGGGTTATTTGTTTGTTTGTTTGTTTTAATACTTTTGAGAGGTTTAGGACCTGCGTTGGATGACCTTAGGGTGAATCTTGTAAGGTGGAATACTAGTTGGGATTGGCAGAATTTCTGACATAGTGGTTTTGGATTGGCAGGCTTAGCCAGAAAATGTTCTTTAAATGCATACTACTAAGTATGCTATGTTAGTAGTTTATTGTCATATTTTCCAGGAACAAGTATTTTTGAGAAGGCATCTAGGTTAGTTTATTTATTTATTTATTTGTCATAGAGAGAGGAGGGGCAGAGGGAGAGGGAGACAGAGAATCTTAAGCAGGTTCCACACCCAGATTAAAGCCAACTGGGGACTCCATCTCAGGACTTGAGCTGAAATCAAAAGTCAGTTGCTTAACCAACTGAGCTAACCAGGCACCCTGGTAGCTAGATTTTTTTTTCTTTTTTACCAAATTTCTGTGTTGGTTAGATTGTTTAGCACAAAATCAGGAATGTATGCTTTGTACCAAAATAGTTGATCATGAAAACAGAAAAGTTTTCTTAAAAACTTTTAATTGAACCTCAATTAAAGTTCTTAATTGATTAAAGTTCTTAATTGAACCTCAATTTTTTTCTTCTAATAAATCACTGTTGTAGAGAAGCTGAAAGCTATTTATCTATAGTTCATTTAAGAAGAAAGAAACAACAGTTTAATCCTCTTATCATTTATATGCAAATATATACCTACACAATCAAATGATCCAATTACTCTTCCATTCCTATCAGCTATACTGATATTTCATGTTTCTATACATGGATTTTTTTTAACCAATATTTCCCTTTCTTTTTTTTTTCCTTGAATGTCTTGACCTCTAGATAAACCTATGAGTGAAGGAATAACAAATTCAATAATAAAGAGCACCATCTTTAGAATGCTGGGATTTGTGATTGATTTTGATTTTCTGCTTTTGACCAGGTACAATCCTGCCGTAAGACTGACTTCCTATAAGTAAGGAAAATAAAGAATAAAAGTTCCTTTGCCTCAGACCCAGCTTTAGAAAACTACCTAGAAGCTGCCCTTGAGCTAAAATTGATGTGCCAGTAACACCCTTGCCCTTTCTTTATTTGACTCCAAAATAAATCTGCATTACATACACAAAAGAAGTTCGGAGAAGTGGATCAGCTCTAGCTGTTTTCCAGCTCCTGTGGAAGCAGTTTCCCCTTAGATTCAGACCCTTGGGTTACTTTGGGTGAATAATTATCAGTATTAGACTGGCTAGTAAGAACTTTAAAAACAAGCATTTAGGAAATCGAAGCTAATGTTAACCTGTTAAGAATGATAAAACTGTTGGCTTGGTCTTATTTTGTCACTATTTTTTATAGAATGTAACATTTAGTTGTATTTTTTTTTCCTTTTTTGGATGCTTTCAGTAGTATTGCTGATTTTTTGGTTTTGCTCTTTACTCCATTAACCATTAATAGATTTTTAGTGTTTACACCTCTCTGTTCTAGTTTTAATCTGTTCTAATGGTCATGGCATTTCTTCCTAAAATGAGATTATGAGTCACACAATCTGAGTTCTAGTCCTGGCAATAAAAACAGCTAATTGAAAAAACAAACAAACAGCTAATTAGCTAATTGTATAAATTTAGGAAAGCTCTATGGTACTAACGTTGCTTATTTGAACAAATGAAGGTGTTAGACTATTTGACTGATAAAGTTTTCCCATGTCTATGAAGGTTTAATTTAGCTTAATTTTAAAATATCCATTATAAACTAGATTACATATGGAAAAGGATGTTAAGAAGCTAAGCCATGATGCTTTTAGTGTACTGTTGAATCTAGGATGATATAATGGAATATATATAAAATAGGAAAGAGAAACCCAAGGTCAAATTAAAATTTAAATTTGAAAATCAAATAAAAATTAATAGAGATCTACATATTTGAAAGAATACTTGAAGAAAAAAGCTTTAGTTTGTGAAATGTATTCAACTTAACACATTTAACATAGAGAAAAAATGTAATGCTCCTAAATAAGAATCTGTCCTTTTCTTTCTTTCTTTTTTCTTGTCCTTTTGCTAATGGTGAACTTCACTTGAGCTCTGGAAAACAATGATGGTTAAGATATCTTCCCAAGGTTTTGTGATCCAGAATCTTCCTTATTGTTTTATGGGAAAAAATTTACCTCAAAAAACCACCTACTTTAGATAGGACCTTCTGTGCACCCTTTCTCATGACCACTTCACAATTTGCAAATGACTCCCTTGTGTACCTGTGACAGGTCAAACACAGACCTTTCCCCCTTTTGCCTGACTGTGCTGACATAGACCTTGCTGAACCAGGCATAGATCCTCCTCTTCCCATTCTTTGTCTCATGAGTGATTAGCTGAGATTAGAACTGTCTCCTATGAAACTAGTGAGACACAGGGATAAACACTTCCATTTTAGCTAACTGACTGAGACTTCCTTAATTGAAAAAAAAAAAAACTAAAAACAAAACAGCAACTCAAGTGTAGATTACTCTATCTTTAACTTTATTCCTCCCTATAAAAGTCTAGAGTAAAACCACACTGCTTAGACACTGATTTTTGGATCTCCCTATTGTAAGAGCCTACATAAAATCAATCTCTTCACTTGTTTTATTTTGTCTTTGACTTTGCCTTCTATTCTTATTCCTCTTCTTCCTGTCTTTCTCTTTAATTGTTAATGGATATCCATAGGTTTTCTCAGATTTTATTCAAGGTGAGGCTTGAAGCACAGAGAAGACACTTCTCTTGCCTTCCTAAACAGTAAGAATGATGAGTGGCAGATGGGCAGATGTCTACTAAAATAGGAAAAGAAAAGATTACATACTGAAAAGATAATGCTTCTGAGCTGAATAGCATTTTAAGGACCACATAGCATTCAGTTATGATAGAATAATTTAACTTGGGTCCGTTGTTAAGAAAGCTTGGATTTAGAATAACTGGCATTCAAAGTTGTCAACTTAAATGAAAGTATATATGTGAGTTTGTTTGTGTGTGATATATTTAATACATATTTATTTCTGACTGTAAGGTACTGCAGATTAAAGAGACCCAAATTATGCAAATCAATTAAAGGTATATAAATGTGTTTATGTGTATATGTATGTGTGTTTGTGTGTGTGTGTGTGTGTATTTATGTTGTTATATATATACACACATATATATAATATGTTTGACATCTGTACCATCATACATAAAGTATTTTAACCATTTTATCAAATTGAAGAGCAATTCAATATATCAAAATTAAGAAGTTTACAGTTTTGGTGAAGTTCTTCTAGCTTAAGGATTATTCTATCTCATATTCCTTTAATCTATAAAAGTAACCCAGTAAAAAATAAATGCTATTTACTAGAATTTTTGATTTCTATAAATCTGTTTCCACTTACCATAGCTTTATAACATTTTTACATCTATAAGATTTATAGATCAGCAGATCTCAAAAGATTTCACTTGAATTGTTAACAGAATGATACAAACATTTTATACTTCTCATATTATAAACACAGCCTGTTCCTTCTCCTTGTGCAGGCACATTACTCTAAGTGATGAGGTTCATGGCACTACACAGCATGCTTTCTTGGATCAACACCAGCTCTTCAATCCCAAAGCATCTCAGAGTGTATTTTTGATGAATAAATTACCAAAATAATGAGACACACTAAGAGGTTAAGGATTGATCAAGTACTTAATCTTTTTAATGAAGGACACAGCATGAAACACATTCCTTCAACTAGATACAATAAACAATCCTCTAAAACCTAATTAGAATAAAAATACAAAGAAAGGTGCAAAGTCTTAGAATTTTTCTACCAGATAATAACAGCATTTTCTGTAACAATGGAAAGACTTTAAATCATCAACCTTATTAATATTTGAATCAGGTGAGTGCCAGAAATGCAGTGGGATAAAATAATGTTTTATTTTGCTTTGCTTTTTTCTGGGTCAGCCTGGAGTGAGAAGTTGTGCTGGGAGAAATTAATAATGATTTATTGGTTATAATCATAACAACAGTAACAGTATACATATATTGAAAGCTTACAATTCTCCCAGCATTGTCACGTTTTATTTCACTGAATTCTCCTAAAAATGATATGAGATGACTGCTATTATTCTCCCCATTTTACAGATGAGAAAACTGAGCTCTAAATAACTTACCCAAGATCAATACAGAGTAGATGAGAGAACTAGATTCAAACCCCACATGGTTCAGTCATAAACAATTAAAACAGGAAAACTATTAAACTATGTCAAAAATTCTTTTTTTTTTTCACTGAGTGTGTTTCCTGCAGAAAAATTACCTCAAGAATATTCCTTTCCCTAGTAAGAAACAAACAGTTTGGAATGACAGTGACTTAAGTTCAACCCACAAGACACTGTCAATGAAATTTCACAAACATGGATCAGCTATACCAATCTACCTACTCTTGATGTTTGTCATTCTTCAAAGACAGGGCAGATCTCTGTCCAGATAACTAGTGTCTTCCCAACAAAACTTAAATTATTGATTAATATAGAATTTCAGTGGTGTGGTTCAAGGAATAAAAGTTGTAATTTCAAATACAAGTAATTGCTGTGTGCCCTTACTCTATTTGTTCTACCAGGAAGCCATCAGGGGTTTAGAAAGAAATCTACTTTTAGGAATAAGATGGGCCCAATTACTAACAGTTAAAAATATAAGTAAATAGTTTCAGTTGTCTGGAACTAGATGTCTTGCCATCATTTTGCCTCATAGATAAGTATTTGGTTCACATGTAAATATTTTTTTTCCACAGGGATAATTCATACTCTTGGATACCAAACCTTATTTCATGAATCACTTTCTCTTGTTTATGACTCTGCTTTAGACAAGTTTCATTATAACTGCTGTTTAGTTTACTGCCTTAAAATAGTAGAATTCCAGCAATTACTTCTAGAATAAACTTGTTTTCAAACTTTGCTCTAGGGAATACTAGTGATTCAGTGAAATCCATGCCTAAGATGGGTGGACAAACAGCTAGCTTGCCATAGTCCATTGGCAAATCAGACGTTCCTTGAAAAGAGAGCTTAGAAACCAAACTCAAACTCCAAACTCCCTTGAGTTAGAATAATAAGGAGATAAAAAGTCATGGTATATCCCATATTCATTTCAGTATCTTAGAACATTTCTTTTTGGAAGCATATGAATGTATTGGACAAATGGTTAGAAGCTTTGAGTTAAACATCTGATTTTGTGTTTACCTTGATGTGAACTTTGGGGGCTAATGTTCTGCATCTATGAAAAAAAAAAAAAGATGTTGGATCATTTTTTTTTTATCACCTCTAGCTTTAAATAGCAAAAAAAATTAATAATGAAGTTAACACCAATTATCACAAATAAGTTGTAATTGTTCTTTGAAGATTATATTAACTCAGTTTTCCTATATTACTAATAAATAATTATCTCATATGACACTGTTAGTCAACATGATATTTAATATTGGTATGCAAAATTAAACTTTCATTATTCAGATATTTATAAATACCTTCTTGTTTGTTTCTAGTGAACAGTATTTGTGAGTAAGATTGTTTCATTCTAAACTAAGAAATTTTCAGGCCCACTGAACTATCAGTAGTGTCTTAAGCACTTACTAGCTTCTGTAGAAGCCTGAAAGGATTTAAAGAATTCATAAATTTTTCAAATGTGTCCAATTATATGTTTATATTACTCCACAATTAAAAAGCAAATCTGGTTCTTTATCATTTATGGTTTCATTACTTGCCAAATTTATAACTTTTTGAGAAAGTTCATTGAAGGCGTTTATGGAAAACAGAGTATGTATGTTTTCTCAAAATCTATGACTACATATTTATTGCTTGTGGATTTTTATGACTATGAAACAATACTTTTTCTTTCCCATTTTGCCTTTTAGGACTCTAGGTAATGAAACTTTATTATAAGCATGTTAAATCCTTAAAACTCTAAATTTAGTATGTTTTCCTTTTAAAGATCTGCAATGCTATTTAAAAATTTTTTTTTGAAACATTTGGCTTTTGCTTGCTTCTTTCCCTCTTTCTGTTATCTGAAAATGGCACAAATCATAAGTGTACAGTTCAATGACTCTTTACCACGTGAATTCATCCCGATAAATATATCAGAAAATAGAATATTACCAGGACTGTAGAAAATGCTGTTAAGAGTCCCTACAGTCACTGCCCACTTGCAAGGGTGATCTCCATCAACACATTTAACATCATAGAAGCCTGCCTGATTTTAAACTTCATAGAAACAGACTATGCAGCAAGCCCTCTGTTGTGCATGATTTACCTGACTCCATTATTTATTTTTTAATTTGTCCATGAATTTGTGAATTAAGTGTGATTGGTGTTGTACATCTTTTGATAGTCAACCATTGAAAAATAGCTGATGAGCTGCTTGGGGGAAAAATGTTTTTACAAGTGTTACAAAAGCATTTACAACGAAATGTTTTTACAAATGCCTGTTCCTCATTAGTACATATTATCTCCATCTTATCTGGGATCTTCCATGCTAATGTAACAAAACCCCTCTGAAAATAAACAATGTGTAATCTGAGAATAATCTGTCCATAACTGTGTGTCACAAGGCTTCTCTTCCCACAGATTTCAAATTCAGGCTCAAACTATTTTAAATATTTCACAAAATACATTTTCTCTCCTAATGTGACTAATGAAACATCATGAATATTTGGGACAGAAAATAAGAGAATTTCATATATGTGACTTTTGAATTTTAGGAGAAAGTTAATCAGATAGATTACATGTTATGCTAATTACCAATTGGCATTTATACATGCTTTTTTTTTTAAGGTTTTATTTATGTGACAGAAAAAGAGAAAGAATGAGCACAAGCAGGGGGAGGATCAGGCAGAGGGAGAGGGAGAGGCAGTCCCTGTTGAGCAGAGAGCCCAGCATGGGGCTGGATCCCAGGACCCCGGGATCATGACCCAAGATGAAGGCAGACACTTAACTGACTGAGCCACCCAGGTGCCCCACATGCTTGTCTTTTCTACTTTGCATTTTGAATGTATGCCAATTTCATTTCCACTGCTTGACTCTATCTAGGTTCTTTGGGTGGGGAGGTACTTATTCTTGTATCTCCCAACCTTAAAATAACTGTAAACCAAAATAGGTGCTTACTAAGTGTTTGTGTTTGAAATGAATAAAATGCTGACATCTCAGTTTTTCCAAATCATGCAATATTAAGTAGTCAAAATCTCTATTTTTGCCTTTAATCTATAAAATGATAGCTTTAATATTGATTTGTCCCTTAATTATATTAAAAATCTCATATTCCTGAGGTACAGGAATATTTTTTGTTCTCTGTAATACAAGTACTTGTGTTACTCTGTTTAGAGTAAATAAACATTTTTGAAATATTCTTGAGTTTTGAAATCTATAACTAAAGCTAAAGTATGAATTTTTCTTTTGCAATAGGAAAAAAATTCTAAGAGAAATTGGTAGGTCTACCCTAATCTCTAAATCAATACAGAGCCATAGCCTAAAATTACTGAATTCCATTGGATTGATAGGTAATACTCCAGAATAGATCAATGGCTGCCAACTTTTGCCTCAGAAATAGAGAACAAGCCAATGGGCTAGAAAAATGTTTCAAAAGCAGAAAAAAATATAATCAATCAACTAAGTAATTCCACCTCATGAGAGAACATGATGAGATATATTAAATCCAGTCTTTAGGCACTGTATTACTAACTCTTAGGAGGTCAATATAACAAAGTAAATATAGATTCTAGGGTTCTTTGTGTTTTTGTTTTTGTTTTGTTTTGTTTTTGGTGTAGTTCAGTCTACAAAATAAGTTGGAAGAAAAAATAAAAAGAGTTGTATCTTATTTCTTCTTGTCATAGTTGGTTTGAAACTGTTCCATGAGGTAGACAATATTTTGTCAGTAGAATCAGATCTACGTGACTCAGTGGTTTTAATCTACAAGAAGACTCTATTTGAATTCCCAGCCCAGTGTTTTTCTATGTGTAAGAATTTGGTTAGAGATATTTAACATCTTCCAAGCATTAGTGGCCTAGCACGTGCGAATACCATGTGCAAATTTCTCTTTCAGTCTGGGAAGGTATTAGTTAAAATCATCTAGGAAATATGGTGGAGATTCGTTTCCTTGTCCAGTCCTTCTAAATGGCAGCCATGCTTGAGCTGTGTAGCAAAGCAGAGGCAAAAGCAGAGAGCAAGCAGATGGCTTAATTGTCAAGCCCATCCTATCCATCATTGGGCCATGTGCTCTTTTGGCAGTCCAGGAAATGTTATTTCTAGGAACAGCAGGAGTTGTAGCTCAAGCCAGCAAATATACTTTTGTGGTCGCACCATTGGCCAGTAGCATTTAATGTCACAGCTAGAGATAACAAGATTTTATACCACAGACAGTATTTGGTGTTTAATATCACAGGGAATGGTATTAAGTATTTACTATCACATGTGGTGATACAGATGCCTTTGCTTCCTGCTCCAACCTTAAGAAATGGGGCAGCACAAACCCATCCTTATGTGCTTTTATTTATTTATTTATTTTTATATTTTATTTATTAATTTGACAGAGAGAGACCACAAGTAGGCAGAGCAACAGAGAGGGGAGGGGGGGAGCAGGCTCCCCGCTGAGCAGAGAGCCCCATGTGGGGCTTGATTCCAGGACCATGGGATCATGACCTGAGCCAAAGGCAGAGGCTTAACCCACTGAGCCACCCAGGTGCCCCTTTATGTGCTTTTAAAACCATTTTCAAACTGTAATGTATACTTATGGCTTTGACAAACATCATTATAAAAATTATACATGTACTAAATTTCATTGATGATTTCTATTTTTAACTTGAAAGCTTTTAGTAATGTCTATTTTTTCTGGGATGATAGAAACTCATAATAGAGAACTCTGTTTTATCATAATCTGATAATAGTAAAATATTTATGGTACAGACCAGCTCACACAAAATGATAGATGATAATCATGTTGAAATGAAAGCTTCATTTTTGTCAATAATTAGATTTATGAGTAATAGCAAACCAAAATATTGAAGAGAGTTATATCACTCAAAGAATCTATATTTCATATATTTTTGCAGTTGTACATGAAGAAAGAGAGAGAATATACTAAGGATACTACTTTTAAAGTTCAGCTTTGTAAAGTAGTTGTTACATAGTTGGGTTCAAAAAGTAAGGTTTACATTTGTAATTATTTCCCAGTGATATTCAAATACGATTAATAAAAGAATTAGTCAATATTTGGCAGGCAGGAAGAAAAGAAAATGTATTTAGTATTTAGTATACACTGATTTAGAAACTGTTATGTCTATTTACTTGGCAAACATCATTTGCTTTCCTTGATACCAAGAACTTCATATTTAGATGTTTACATAATCACCCCACAAAGAAGGGCCATTATAATTAAAAATACAACTAATGCATAGTAAATACCATAAAAAGGAAACTTAAAGTTTTTGCATTTTTTTACATTTTGAAAAATTCTCCCAATTCCCATTTCTGAAATAATTCATATCTACAATCTATTTAAATACAATTTAAATATTTCCATTTGTAAATTTCCTTATTTTTAAAAAAAGTGGCAGTTAAAAAAAGCTTTTGCAGATAGTCCCTTTTGTTTCCTTAAAATAATGAAGTCTGTCCGAAAACTGTGATCATTTTAGTGAGGGAGAACAGGGAATTGATTAATTTAAGGTTCTGCCTGAACTTGGAAGTTGGTGGGGAGGCATGAAAGAGACAGATTAGCAATTATTAACCGTGTATTAGGCATCTTTATGTAACTAAACCCATGTTGCCTAAATTCTCCAGGTAATGAGGTCTAACTTGTCTAATCATGCTGAGCAGAACCAGGTCTTCTATTAATCCTTCCAGAAGCCGTCCTGGAGGCAAGGATTCAGGTACAAGTGATTTGTTAAGGAAGATCCCCCAGGAGAGAGCGGGAGAAGCAGCCACACAATCCTGTGGTTTAAGTGGAATCCCAGACTCAGCCCTAGTCCTCAGGGAGCTCTGTGATGTAAAAACACCCCAGGACTGTCAAGACTTGAGGCAAAGGAGAGGAGCCTCTGTGCTCTCACACTGATCAGTCATCGTTAGGGACTGTGGCTGGATGGAAGGAATAAATAAGTGTGGGCAAGAGTCCTGGGAGAAGAGCAAACACAGGTAGTCAGCTGCAAAGTGCACTGAAGCTGGGAGGTGTTTGCATAGAGAAGGTCCACCAGTCTGACTCAGGGAGCACCACCAGTGACCGCCAGGGCTCCATCTTGCATGAGCATCTAGGTCGAGCTCCCCGCAGTTACATCTGAGGAATCCTAGCAAGAGTCTGTCTCTTCCTGGCTGTTGCTTGTTTCCTAACCCTTCACAGTACCTCCTGTGGTTATGTCAGTTCTGGTGACGGCTGCTCCAGGCTGTAATGCTTCTTCCCCAGTTAGCTCTGCCCTGAGGGTAGACACAATCCTTCCTCCTTAATCACAATGACACTCAATACCAGGCTGTGCAGTGAATTGATTGAAGCAAATCTTTAAAATAACAGACTTACAAAGCAGAAAAGGAAAGCCCAACTTCCTCTCTGAGCTTTCGCCCTGTTCTGTCTTCAGGTCCTTGAGATCTACGCCCCCAAATAAAATAACAATCTTCCTCTGATGTGTCACATTTAACAAACACAATTTAAGGCACTGTAAGAAGTTTTGTTTTGTCTTGTTTTGTTTTAAAGTTATAATTATCTTTTCAGAGAAAAAAAAAAGATAATAACATCATTTACTAAACATTCTTGGGGTCCAGTCTCAAGTATGTTCGTGAATATCATTCCCTATATTCCTTTTTAAAGGAATAGTGCTAGAGCCTTGCCTTACTTCTTTACAACTAAATATTCACGTGAAAAGCTTGTCTAAGACATTTTTTTTAAAGATTTTTATTTATTTATTTGACAGAGATCACAAGTAGGCAGAGAGGCAGGCGGAGAGAGAGGAGGAAGCAGGCTCCCTGCTGAGCAGAGAGCTGGATGTGAGGCTTGATCCCAGGATCCTGGGATCATGACCTGAGCTGAAGGCAGAGGCTTTAACCCACTGAGCCACCCAGGCGCCCCTTGTCTAAGACATTTTAGCTTAGACCTTAGAATGCAGAAACTGTTGTTTTTTAAAAATCAGCTCTGGGGGCACCTGGTTGGCTCAGTCAGGAGAGTATGAGACTTTTGATTTTGGGGTTGTAAGTTTGAGCCCCATGTTGGGTGTAGAGATTACAAAAAAAAAAAAATCTTTAAAAAAATCAGCTTCTTTTCTCCCTGCCTTATCTATACATTACATCTAGTTTACATGTTATTGTAAGCTATTTTATAGAAGAGGAAGTTAAGCCTTAAGACTCAATAATTTTTAGAGGTCACATAATTATTACATGGCAGAACTTATCTCCCACCATGCATCACTCATCTCGAAATACATCTTTTTTATACTATTCCACTCTTCTATTTAAAAAAAAGCTTCTATAGTGCCAAATTTTATCTTATGTTTGAATACCATCTTTGGGGGGGCTTTAGAGATCATTTGATACATCGTGTGGCCTCTCAGGATATTTTGAAGAATTCTTCTCTGATTGAAGATTATCCCTCTTTATGAACCCTGCCTTTCTAAGATGGGAACTAGACCTGGCTTTTTTAGTCTTCCTAAGAGCTGAGGCACAAGAATATAATCCAGGATCCAGAAACTCAAATGAGAGACTTTGCTACAGAAGAATGATGTAAAGAAGCAAGCAAAGCCTCACAGAAGCCACCTTTGAGAGATTATGGTGTCTTAAAGGTGGTTGGCTTTTATAGCTGGCACAGGTGAAGATTCTGGCCTTCATTTCCAAGCATCAATTTTGTAAGCAGTAGACTCATTTCCAGATTATTAATCTGGGGATAAGATTCATGCTTACTTCTGTGTGTGTTTAAGAGACTTAAATGAGATAATGCATTAAAAAATGCTAAAAAGTATGCACAACACAGAATAAGTCTTCAGTATGTTAGCTTTCATTGTGATGATGATGATGATGATGATGGTGATGATAATGATCTCATTAAATCCTTCTTAAATCCTTCCGTGGTTCCCCAGATTTTTCAAGATGCAGATCAAACTCCATAGTTTATGCCACAAAGGCCTGCATTAACAGGGTTTTGTCTTCTCTCCTTGAAACCCTTCTTTCCTTCCTCTACATATAGAGATTTTCATGAATTACATCTACCTGCTTCCAGTTTCTGAATATATAATATTTTTAAAAGTCTCAGTGTCTTCATGCACACTGTTCTTTTCCCAGAACTCCCTATTCTGGCTATGAAACTTACTGTCTTTCAAACAGAACATTTCCAGGAAGCTTTTGCTTGCCCAATTTGAATTAATGCTTCTTCTGCTCTCATAGTGTGATATCTATTTCTCCATCTCAGCATTTAATACAATATAAAGCCCTTTGGACTTACAGATTTGTCTCACCACTACTCTCTCTGAGAGTATGGAATATGTCTTACTTGCATAGTTCTCCATATTTATTTATTTATTTATTTATTTATTAAATATTTTATTGATTTGACAGACAGAAATCACAAGTAGGCAGAGAGGCAGGCAGAGAGAGAGGAGGAAGCAGGCTCCCTGCGGAGCAGAGAGCCCGATGCGGGGCTCTATCCCAGGACCCTGAGATCATGACCTGAGCTGAAGGCAGAGGCTTTAACCCACTGAGCCACCCAGGCGCCCCCATAGTTCTCCATATTTAATCTCAGAGAACATTATTAAACCAAAACAATTTAATCATAGACTGAGTAGAATAAATACAGAGACCCTGAATCAAAATAGTTATGTTGGTGAAGGCAGCATCCACTTCCTCTTAAAAGTATATAATCACCCACCATTTATTATTAAACATATGCAAATTTTCCTTTGTTATGCACAATAGTTGATTTCATCAACCTATCTCTACAAAGCCACTGCTCTCTGTCCCCCTTGTCCATGAGTCTTCTATACTTGCTGTGTCTACTTTATCTTCAATTACTCTTAAGCCTATTCCAATCTGGATTCACCACCATCTCCATCACACCACCAGGCGATCATCACCCAAGTCACCAATAATCTCCAGGTCAGTAAATCTAATGAACTTTACCCTTTTCCTAACTTGCTAGACTTGTTATCTACATTGAATAAAGTTGAAGCATTCCCTTCCCTTTGTATCTGTGTCTCTACACTCTCTTGGTATTCCTCTCACCAATTTGTACCCTACTTTCCCAGTTCAGCCTCACTGCCTTTAAAACTTTGAATTCTCCATGACATGATCTGAGGCCTGCGTCTCTTCTTGTTTGTTATCCAAAGAAATCTCTTCTAAGACTATGCCTTTAATATGCTCTAGATACATTAATACCCAAAGCCTAGAACAGTGACACTCAGTACACAGTGAATTTTTTTGTTCATTGTATGACTCAGTGAATGAGCAAACATCAGAAAGGTAGAATACTTACTTTGTGGTGTATTGAGCCTTGGAATGAGACCAGTAATGCTTAGGACAGTATTGGAGGACCACTGTAATCACCTCTTTGACATTAGACTTGGTGGTCTCTGAAAAATGTTTACCAGTGAGGGGTGTGTTATTTAATGACTATGCCATCAGGAAGCTTTGCTCACAGTGTAAAGCCCAGGCTCCGTTTGTGATCTATAAATCTGCGCTGAATTGGCCATACATAACCTATACAACAGAAGCCCTAAGTTCAATTTCAAGTCTGTGGTGCAGAAAAGAAACAATGGGAAAGGTTTTCTATTGTTAGTAGAAAGTTGGATTTTCCCCAGGGAAGCAGTAGGATTTGTGGAACACAGAGATTCGTAGAAGAATGTGGCATTTTGTGTAGGATGGATGATGTGCAAACCTGAGAAGGAAAGATCAAGAGTAAAAGGAATAAGGACACATTCTTATAATGTCTCTGTTTAACACGTGGACACTATGGTATCTTTTGTGTTAGATATCTCACACTTCAACTTTAAGGGCAGTGAATTGTCCTAAATGAGAATGTATACCTCAGGAGTCCTCACTAGGACTCCTATCATAAATATCATAAAGTCCATACTCCACACTCCTGTGTTTATATATAAGGACAATATAAATGCTGTATGTACTTAAGTACAATATAATATAATGTAAGAGAATGGACACATGCAAAAAAAATCTTTTAATATCCCTAGAAATTATCAGAATCTACTATTTGTTGGGGAAATAGAAGAGAGTATAGAAATATTGATGTTATATTACCCTAACATTTAGAACATGTCTAAGACCTAGAACATGGCCTAAGCCTGGTGTATACTTGACAAACAAGACAGATAAAGTGTAGAATACGATGGACTATTACTCCCTATACAAAGAAATAAAGTTCTGACACATGCTAGAGCATGAATTAACCCTGAAGACCTCTTGCTTCTTGAAACAAGCCAGATGCAAAAGGACAAATCTTGTACAACTCCAGCTTTTGCTTGAACAAATGAATGCAGTTAGTTTTTAGTTTTTAAAGTCAGTATTATTCTTTTTGTGAATTCTGACGGAGAAGGAAGTCCTCACTAGCATTACTCAGTTCCCAGGGCCTGGCAATCTGGTGAGTGCTTAAATATGTTTACTGGGTGAATGATTGTTTACTGGAAGAAAAAAAATGAATAAATTTAAAAATAGCCATTAGATTCTAAATATTAAAGTGCATCATGGTGGTACAAAAAATTATACCATGCTAAATAGGTGAAACATATTCTTTGAGAAGCACACTTACTATTTTTTTCTATTGCTAGATAAGTAGGATTATGATAAAATAATGCATCTCAGAACTTCATAAATATTGTGCTAAGGTTACACAGTTAAGACTAGGATAAATTTTTGAATACTGGAAAACAGGCGATACCACATTGTTAATGTGAAAGTCGAAGAGAAAAGGAATTGTTTCTTCTTGAAAAGGTTCATTTTATTATAGGTGGTGCCTTAGCCCAGGGACCCATGTAACAGTAATTTAAAGCTGTTGTATTTGACCTTGTACTGTTAAAGATTTTACAAATAAAGCCTTGGCCAGTCTCTATCCCTTTTTTGAAGATTTATTTATTTATTTGAGGGACACTGAGCGAGCAGAGGGAGGGGCAAAGGGAGAAGGAAACAAGTAGATTTCCCACTGAGCAGGGAGCCTGACTCAGGGCTCAATCCCAGCACCTGACCCAAAATCAAGAGTTGGATGTTTAACAGACTGAGCCACCCAGGCCCCCCGTCAGTCTCTTGAACAATGGAAGAGATAATACATTTATTTATTATTTTTTTTAAGTGAATGAGAGTTCATTCAGTTTTTTTTTTAATATTTTATTTATTTATTTGACAGAGAGAGATCACAAGTAGATAGAGAGGCAGGCAGAGAGAGAGAGAGGGAAGCAGGCTCCCTGCTGAGCAGAGAGCCGGATGCGGGACTCGATCCCAGGACCCTGAGATCATGACCTGAGCCGAAGGCAGCGGCTTAACGCACTGAGCCACCCAGGCGCCCCGAGATAATACATTTAAAAGCAAAGACTTAGTGATGTCATCTATGGATACTAGGTGAACAGTGTATCTCATTCCTAAACAGTATCTTCCTTGAATCATCAATTAGACTTACTATTCTAGATAAGAAGTCTAGAAAAATAATTATTGCCCAGCTGTTGAAAGTTGCTTAGCATAATGGAATTAACACAAACCAATCTCACAGGAGGCTCATGTATAAATAGCAATATCTATGAATAGTTTAACATTATGTCACTACACAGACTTGCCCAATATTAGAGAATTTAGAAAACTTGAATTTGTAACCAAGGAGTTACTAGGTCTATGTGAAATCACAACAGAGAAAGTGGAACTTTCAGGAATGTCCTTTTTCTATCTAGAATGAATTACCCACTGCTATATAACAAAGCATATAGCTCCAGTGATTGTAAAGTTCTTGTCCACCAGGTGAGTCAGGAAGGAGTAGAAAGATTATGATGTGTATATGATCAGCTTTTGTAGAGGACTGTAAAGGAATGAGCTTTAATGACATGTATTGGTTATATCCATGTAATTGATTAAGTAGTCCATACTTTAATTGGCTTAAGTTCTGACCCCGAAATTTAGGAAACATCACACTAAGCAGAGTTCATGGAGGTGTATTTTATCCACAAACAAACAAACAAACAAACAAACAAAAAACCCAAAAAATCTCAGGGAGAATAAAATATGGTTTTATTCTCATTGCTCTAACATGAAGATTCTTTTTTAGACTTACGTCCCTTTTGGCTTTATCATGGTTATATCTGTTCTCCCTAACTAATGCCAATGACTCTTCTCTACAGAGATAACTTACTTGGGAATTTTGTTCCTGATTGCTTCCATTAAGTTGATCCATACATATAGTACATGAGTTCTCTGACTTTGGTGAATATAAAAATCAACAAGAAGATGTAGTAAAATTTCAGATTCCTAGAGGAAACTTCAGAGTTTCTCATGCTAAAGGTCAGGAAACTGAACTTTTTTAACAAGCACTTCCAATAATTTTGGGTGAGCAGTCCAAGAACCGGGATTTGCATGTGCATTAGCATTTCAATATTACCTCTGCTAATAGCAGCTCTTGTTTCCTCTGTTTCCCAAGGAGAATCCTTTCTGAATTGCCTCTGAAATAAACTTACTTTTTTCTCTCTCTGGGGAAATATTTCTACTCAGATATTCCAGGAAGAAAGACAGGTTTTTTCCAAGTCAATAACCAAGATACAGTTTTATGATTTCTTTATAGGTAGAGTTAACCTATGCATACATCAGTGACTGAAGATTGACAATCAAATAACCCAGTTTCTTCCTAAGGTGCCATGGCTATTTGGGACCCATTGCAAACCTTGAAACAGAAATTCTTCTACAATTAACATGGGTTGTTATGTAAGTGTATACATTTACATATATAGTACATGCATGTGTACATGTGTGTGTGTGTGCGTGTGTGTGTGTGTAGTTTAGAATTTAAGATTTTTCTTCAGAATTTCTGAAGAATTAAAAATGTTCCTAGGGAAAAAAACATCCCACTTTCAAAAAAAAAAAAAAGATAAAAGACTGGTATCCAAGATCTATAAAGAATTTCTCAAACTCAACACGCAAAAAACAAATAATCAAGTCAAAAAATGGGCAGCAAACATGAACAAACACTTCTCCAATGAAGATATACAAATGGCTATCAGACACAGGAAAAAAATGTTCAACATCATCAGCCATCAGGAAAATTCAAATCAAAACCACACTGAGATACCGTACCACCTTACACCAGTTAGAATGGCAAAAAATAACAAGGCAGGAAACAACAAATGTTGGCAAGGATGTGGAGAAAGAAGAACCCTCTTACACTGTCAGTGGGAATGCAAGCTGGTACAGCCATTTGGAAAACAGTATGGAGGTTCCTCAAAAAGTTAAAAGTAGAGCTTCCTTATGACCCAGGAATTGCACTACTAGGTATTTACCCCCAAAATATAGATGTAGTGAAAAGATGGACCACATGCAACCCGATGTTCATAGGAACAATGTCCACAATAGCCAAACTGTGGAAGAGCCAAGATGCCCTTCAACAGATGAATGGATAAAGAAGATGGGGTACATATATACAACAGACTATCACTCAGCCATCACAAAGGATGAATACCCACCATTTGCATCGACATGGATGGAACTGGAGGGGATGATGATTAGTGAAATAAGTCAAGCAGAGAAAGACAATTATCATATGGTTTCACTCATATGTGGAACACAGGAAAAAGCACGGAGGACAATAGGGGAACAAAGAGAAAACTGAATGGGAAGAAATCAGAGAGGGAGCCAAACCATGACAGACTCTGGATTCTGGGAAACAAATTGAGGGTTTCAGATGGGAGGGGGGTTTGGGGGATAAAGTAGCTGGGTAATAGGTATTAAGGAGGGCATGTGTTGTGATGAACACTGGATGTTATACACTGCTAATGAATCACTGAACACTATGTCAAAAACCAATGATGTACTGTATGGTGGCTAACTGAAGATAATAAAATTAAAAATTAAAAGTAAAAAAAAAAAAATGTTCCTAGGGGCACCTGGGTGGCTCAGTGGGTTAAAGCCTCTGCCTTCGGCTCAGGTCATGATCCCAGAGTCCTAGGATCTAGCCCCGCATCTGCTCAGCAGGGAGCCTGCTTCCCTTTCTCTCCCTCTGCCTGCCTCTCTGCCTACTTGTAATCTCTGTCTGTCAAATAAATAAATAAAATCTTAAAAAAAAAAAGAATGTTCCTAAATATGAGTTGTCAAAAAACAGAAAATAGAATTAGGAGAAACAGAAGTTTGCTTTGTTCTCTTCTGTCGTGTATCATAGAAAGGAAAAGTTAAGCAATGAGGATGAAACATGGTGGGAGTGCATAAGGTATCAAAATCCCATCAACCTGGTGAATCTACTTGTTCTTTTCCTATATTTAGATGTGGCAGTGATGAATGCTATTTTAGCACAATACAATGGCTGTAGCTGGCACTGGGACCATGTTTTCTAATGAGCTAGGTATGACCATCTACTTTCATATCTTAGCTACTATTCTATTTAACATAGACCTTGAAAAAAAGCACATTTAGTTAATAAATGTTTTAGCATTTTTCAGAAATGTGGTTTTAGAAAGCTGTGCTCAGGAAAGTCTAATTTAGACTATACATTATTATTTAACGTGATTTCAATAATCTATAGTGTTTTATGTTATAATATCTGCACCTTAACACAGAAAGCTCCCTTCTTCTTTTCTTGCTTTTTAGATTTTAGCCTTTAATTTAAATTGTTACTTTAACCTACTCCATCTGTTTACTTAAAGTGATTATTTTTATGATATACTTGGAAGCAATTACATATCCAAATGCTAATTAAGCATACATATATATTTACATATATATTTATGAATACATATATTAATTGAGGTAAGATTGGTATATAACATTATATTACTTTCAAGTGCATCTCATAATGATTTGATTGTTGTATATACTGCAAAGGGATCACCGCAAAATAACTAGTTCCCACTCATCACCGTACAATTGACTCCCTTCTGCCGTATTGCTAACCCCAATTTCCTTTCCTTCTGGTAACTACAAATCTTCTTGAAATTTTTTTTGATTGTTTTGTTTTTTATATTCCATATAAAAGTGAAATTATATATTTCTTTCATTGTATCACTTATTTCACTTAATATAATGTCCTCAAGTTCCATTCATGTTGTCACAAGAGGCAAGATTTCATTCATTTTTATGACTGAGTAGTATTCTGGGGGAGGTGTGTGTGTGAGAGAGAGAAAGAGAGAGAGAGAGAGAGTATAATCACATCTCCTTTATCCATTCATCTATCAATGCACACTTAGGTTGTTTCCATATCTTGGCTACTGTAAGTAATGCTGCTATAAACATAGGGGTGCATTTATCTTTGCAAATTCGTGTATTCATTTTTTTGGAAAAATATTCTGAAATATAATAGATGGTTCATATGGTAGTTCCATTTTAATTTTTTGAGGAACCACCATACTGATTTCCACAGTGGCTGTGCCAGTTTACATTCCCAACAGCTTATGAAGGATCTCTTTTCTACAAATCCTCATGAACACTTGTTATTTCTTACTTCTTTGATACTAGCTATTCTAACAGCTGTAAGGTGATATCTTGTTGTGGCTGTGATTCGCATATCCACCATGATTACAGAAGTTGAGCATCTTTTCATGTACCTATTGACCATCTATATATCGTTTTTGGAAAAATGTCTATTCAGGTCTTCTGTCCATTTCTAAATTGGATTGTGTGTTTTTCACTGTTGTTTGAAGTTCTTTATATTTTTGTATATTCACCTTTTATCAGATAAATGGTTTGAAATTTTTTCTCCCATTCAGTAGCTTGCCTTCCCATTTTGTTGATTATTTCTTTGCTGTGCAGAAGCTTATTGATTCGATGTAGTCTCATTTGTTTTTCTTTTTTCTACTTTTGCCATCGTTTTTGGTGTCAAATCCAAAAATTATCACCCAGACTTATGTTAAGGAGCTTACTGCTTATGTTTTCTCTGAAGAGTTTTATACTTTCAGGTCTTACATTCAAATCCAGTCAATTTGAGTCAATTTCTTGTGTGTTGTAGAAGCTAGTGGTTGAGTTTCATTCTTTTGCATGTGTATTTCCAGTTTTCCCAACACCATTTATTGATGAGACCATCTGTTCTTCATTGTGTATTCTTGGCCCAGTGTAAGCATGGGTTTATTTCTCTTCTGTTCTATTGATCCATGTGTCTGATTTTACGCCAATACCACACTGTTTTGTTTACTATAGCTTTGTAATAAAGTATGAATTTAAGGAACATGAAACCTCCTGTTTTATTCTTCTTTCTCAAGATTACTTTGGTTATTTGGTATCTTTTGTGTTTCCATACAAATTTTAGAAGTATTTGTTTTAATTCTGTAAGAAATATCATTGAAATTTTGATAGGGATCACATTGAATCTGTCAGTTGCTTGAGTAATACAGACATTTTATTAATATTCTTTTATCCAGTTCATGAGCATGGGATATCTTTTCATTTATGTGTGTCTTCTTGAATTTCTTTCAGCACTATAATCTGTCCTGGAGAATGTTCCATGTGCACTTGAGAAGAATGTGTATTCTATTGTTTTGGGATGCAATGTTCTATATATATCTATTAAGTGCTTATGAGTTAATGTATCATTTAAAGCTGCTCTGTTTGGATAAAGCTCATTGCTCTGTCTTTCAGGTCACTGTTCTATTCTTCTGCTTCATCTAGTCTCCTGTTGAAGCCCTCTATTGTATTTTTCAGTTCAGTTACCTGTGACTTTTGTTTGATACTTTATTGGATTTTTCATCTTTTTCTTGAAGTTCTGGGTTCATCCATTCTTCTGAGATTGGCAAGCATCTTCATGACCATTACTTTGAGCTCTTTATCAGATAAATTGCTTATCTCCATTTCATTGAGGCTTTTTCTTGGGGTTTCACCTTGTTCTTTCATTTGGAACATAGTCCTTTGTTTCCTTATTTTGCATGACTCTCTCTTTTTATATATTAGACAAAACAACTACCTTTCCTCAGTCTTGAAGGAATGGCTTTGTGCAGGCAATGAAACTTCTCATTCATCCTTGCTGTAGCTCTTGGTTATCTCTCAAATATTTGTGATTGTCTGAGCTGTGTGATTTATTCTTGATAGTTCCCAGTTGTTGAAGGTGTGCCAAGCCCTTGTCAGTGTTCCAAAGGAAGAGATCTCAGTCCCCACTTAGTTGTAGGCTTATTAGAAGCCAGTCTCTCAGGCAGCAGCTTTTAAAGTATGCAAATCTGTATAGTCCCATGAGACTACATTGTAACCTCTGCTGGACTTCAGACCAGGTGATCTGGATGTATCTCCTTGGTGACAGTGCAAAAATTGGGGCTCCAAGCAAGTGTATAAGCTCTGTTCTGAGAGGTACCCATGAAATCCATAGGGGTCAAGGGAGAGTACAACTATGGCATCTGCCAGCCGGAGACCACCTTAGTAGCCCCTAGATATGTGGTAAATCTCATTCTTTCCCCTCAGTCTGAAGCTCCAGGAAAGGTAAATAGACCTTTTTCACAGGAAGACTGGGAATGTGTTTCAGTTGGTTGTCTGTGTTGTGCCTTGGGGGGTGGGGTGGGGTAGCTTGCCAAGAACTGTTTTTCTGATTGTTTCAGTCCTATGGTGCCTAGAAACATAACCTTCTCCCACCAAACCACCCCTCCTCCCTGCCCCAGCCACCAGATTCAGTTGATCAAAAGGCTTCCTCTGTGTGGATTGGATAAATCGCCTGGCTTCAGCAAGCCTAGTGATGTTAGCAAGGTGCAGTGAAAAGACAAAAAAATGTGCTAGCCGGTGCCTTTGTCCCCAGAGGAACCCAACCAATCTCTGCACCCCTGGCAGATGCTTTGAGATTAGCTAACAAATCTTCATGTATGGTCCAGGTGTTTTTCAAACTGTTGCTTTTGCACTGGTTCCCAGGGTGAATGAATCTGTGTATGAGCCTGTCAAGAGTGGACTTACATTCCCCACAGACCGTTGGGTCTCCAGGATTTAAGTCCCACTGGATTTCAAAGCTTGGTGTTTTAAGGGATCATCCCTCCACTGTGGGTTCCCAGGGCTGTGGACATAAATGCCTCGGTCCTCAGGGATAGGCTCTATATTTGTGATACCCATCTTGACTGTGGGTCATCATGACAGGAATGAGTTTTTTGGCAAAACTGTGTCTCTGGTTTTCCTAACCTTCTTAATGTGGTCCTTTTATCCTTTGCTCTGCAGGAGCTGTTCAGCTAATCTTCAGGTTTTTCTCAGAGGGAATTTATATGTATGCAGCTGTAGATTTGATGTACGTGTGGGAGGAGGTGATTCAGGATCTTCTTATGCTGGCCTCTTGAACCTCCCTCTTATTGCTCAGTGAGACTTATATTTATCTCTGTATTTTGTGGTTTAAAATTCCATCTGATAACAAAGGAACACAGCGTAGGAATACATACTGAACATTCACATACATGTGTATTTTTTTTCCTGGGGGCACATAACATTTTCAAGAGAAGGAGTAATGTTAGAAAGGGTACCAAAAAAAAAAAAAAAAAAAACTACAACATTTTTGTGCATTTTGGAAAATCAAACAATAGCATAAACGATATAAACAGAAGAATAAAACTAAATTTTTTTTCTAGAAAAAAAATTTTTTTTTCTCCAAAAACCTTCTTCCTTCTTTTTTCTTCTAGTTTAACAGTTCCTTGGAGCACTGCAGTTTGTTTCTGCTCATTGGTTTGGAGCCGACAGCGATATTTTGATCTCTTTCATCAGTGTGCTTGGCACCTTTTTTCTTTTTCATATATTCATCATCATAATTTCAGAGTCTGGATATTGAAACGCTTTTAGGACATAACTGAACGGGTCTCTTAAAGTTTCCCTGAAGGCACTGTTGTTCTGACGTGGCTGGTGGTGAACCTGGACTCATTGATAGGATGGTATCTGTGCTGGGCAGTAAACGATGACTTTAATCAAGATTCTAAGTGTTGTTCAGATTAAATTGCTTTCCAGGGTTCTCTGATTTTATAGAGTCGGAGCGGGTGTATCTGTTTCTCTTTTGTAGTTTGATTCCCCTAGATGCTGATTTCTCTGAACTCTCAAAGCTGCAAAAGAAGCGAAGACAAAAATCTTGCTCTTTACGTAATGATCACTTTTTGTTTTGCGATCGGAAGCACATCAATGTGGGTAACAGTAGAAAGGAAAGAAATGTGCTCTAGTTTTTCCTTTTCATTATCATTTCCTTTGAACATAAAGGAGGAATATCCCCCAAAAGGCAAATTTTGTTGCCAGCCCTGTGATAACTTATCTAAACAAATACACGTCGGTGGCTTGAATGCTGTCACCTTAAAAGGCAGCGCGCTCCTTTCACTCCTGCTGCAGTTGCCCTGGAGAGCTTTGATCCAAAATTTTAGAATTATTTTCAGAATCAGAGGCAGATGTGTATGCTTTCTATTTTCTCTTCCGTTATTTCCTTCCTCCTTCCCACCATCCTTTCTTCCCCTTCTTTTGGATTTCTACCATCTCTTTGGTCCTTTCATTCTGATTTCTTCCTGGTCAAGGCACCTGGAGGTAAAACTCACAAAAGTACGGGAGCTTCCATAAGGTTAAGACTCCCTTGAGTTTTTAACTTTTAGACTCGTTCATCCTGAGCCTCCAGCAATTCAACAGTTACAGTTTGTGTTCCCACCCTGGTATTGGTTCCAGTGGAGGTTTTTGCCCTGGTAATTTGTGAATCTCTGTGCCACTTCTTTGTCCAGTTTAGGCTGGGGCGGGGGAGGGCAGCAGCTTGCTGCCCCGTGACCTTAATTCTTCGACAAATCTGATGAAAGTAGTTGATTTGTAGTTCAGCCTTTTTTCTTGTCAAGATGGGAGTGACTACTTCCCATTTCCTTACAAGCTGGACCAGAAACTAGCAGTGTCTGATGGATACTTTTAATGCATAAGAAGTTGCAAGTCTCCTTTACTTATTTGTTTATTTATTAAAGATTTGATTTATTTATTTGACAGAGAGAGAGATCACAAGTAGGCAGAGAGGCAGACAGAGAGAGGGGGAAACAGGCTCCCTGCTGAGCAGAAAACAGGATGAGGTGCTCAATCCCCAGCCCCTGAGATCATGACCTGAGCCAAAGGCAGAGGCTTAAGCCACTGAGCCACCCAGGCGCCCCATAAGACTTCTTTAAAAGGAGTCTTCGACATATTATGCTTCCTATCATTTTTAATTATCTTTATTGCTATATTTAATATGCCATATCCTATTGATGACCCCCAGTGGGCTGTGTTTCTTCATATTTCAACAGTCTTGAAATCATGATGTGATGGCTTACAGTTGGTTTGCATATGATGCCTGCCATTTCTGACCTTGATTCAACTAAAGGAGAAGTCCAGCTGCTGTTAGGGTAAGACCTTGGCAATTACCCTCTCCACCACAAACCCCACAGTCCCTTTGTGCCAACTCCCTTCTGTCAAACGCAAGCATTAACATCCGTGGACTTACTTTTACACCAAGAACACTGAACGGCCACGTGGATTTCTCTGGGCCGCTATGCAGTTCTGGGATCTATTGGCTGTCACAGCATATCATATCATCCAGAACTCTCTTTCTCTGTATATCTTTCTGTCTCTTTCAGTTTCTCAAGTTAGGATAGGGAAACCTTCTGGAGCCAGAAAATCTTTGAAAGAGGTTTTCTAAGAAGTGAAAAAAAATCAATTTTGCCATAACTTAATTGGCAGCATTACTTCTTTCTTCCTGGTAGCTTAAATGGCCTTGTACAATTGATAGTAACTTCTATCTGATCAAATGATCCAGCGATTTGCAGCAGCCACCTTCTTCTCAGGGCTCATGAAGTAGAGTGTGTGCATCTCTTCCTAACTCCATTCCCAGTGGCACCAAGTGGGTGGCTTGAAGTTAGCTATGATGGGATTTTTAACACCACGCAAGTGAGTAAAAACTAAAACTCAGCACCTCCTCCCCAAGTTGTTAGATATTTCCTAGAGAAAATATCTCAGAGACTTTATCTCTGAGTTACAATTTTACTCTGGAAAAGCATTGTCTCTTTGTGATTGACTTCAGAAAATATGAACTTGTAAAATTCAAACATAGTTTAGAAGTTTACATACCTTACCATATATGGGCATGAACCAGTCACTAATGAAGTTAAATGAGATTACTACACTTTTAAAAAATATTATTTAAGTTGATAACAACATCAATAAAACGCTACTTATTCTATTTATCTTTGTTTGTTGAACATTAAGCTTAAATGTTTTTAAGGAATGTTTTTCAATAATAAAATATAGTTGAATTTATCATTGGTATAAAAAATGACCTATAATAATTTCTTTGGGCCTTTCAAATTTATAGCAATTGGCCATTCTTAGATTTTTAGCTAGTATTTAAAATATTTTTATTTAAGAAACTTTGTAAAGTTGAAAAACTCTTTTCAAAGAGCAACAATTTTTTTAAGCAAATATTTTTTCTCTTGGACTATTATTAAACCATGACCTTAGAAGGACCAGTTTCTTTTTCTTCTGAGATTTAGCAATGAGGAAGCAATCCTCTGTTTATGGTACAAAAGAAACAATGTCCTCTGGAGAACAGCAGGTGAGAGATTGTCACTTTCTGTAGGGTCCAGTACAAATGAGTTATCAAGATGGAAATTTTTTATTCTGGTAGGTATACCTTCAACTGAAAGAACAATAGAAATTATTTCATTTAAAAATTATACCTAAATCACTCCTTAAGTCTACATATTGCTTTACAATATTTGTCTAGTTCAAGTATACATCCTCGGAAAAGTTATCACTCATTTCCTTTCCACATCTTGAAGGTTTTAATTGTTCATCTATTTTAATTGTTCATTGATTTTATCTAATATGTCTCCAGTGCTTAGGACAAAGGCTTATACATAGGGGGAGTTCAAAAAAATTTTAAATGTATGAATATATGTATGAGTATCTATTTATAGTCTACCTTAATAAATTGATGACAGTACTCAGGTGTAGGGTTACCACAGGAGCGTATCCAGAAATTAAGGACACTTAATCAGGACTAAGCAAACCACTGTTCCTGCTCAAGTTCAACTTTAACTTGGATCTTTCACTATGAGACTTTTCCAATCCCATTTCCTGCACCCTTTCCTTCTTCCCTTTGCTATTTTACACACTACCTTCTCAAATTACTTCTTTATTCATGCCACTTCTTTTCATAGGAATTGCTGAGTAACACAGGCATGTGAAATATTGACCCCGATTCGTTACCCTCCTTCAAACTGAAATGTATTACTGCATTACAAGTAACAGAAATGACTGGTGAAGAGAAACTTGTGTGGTTACGTTTCTATGCATCCACAGGTAAATACAGCACATAGTACTAGAAAGCAGGGAAATATATTCAAGAATTTCATCTACTGCCATTACCACTCAACTGGAAACCTATTTCTGAAATGTCTAAAATGCTACTCTAGCTGTATCACTGATAAATAAATAATAAGTGAATCCTTCTCTTCTCTGAATGGCTTATAAATCAATATTTTGAGTATCAGGAATCCATATATAGTATCTCATAATTTACACATGGATGTTTATTGAAATAAGTAGTAAACATTAACTTTGTTATATTTTAAGGTATAAATTCTTTTTTTAAAAAAGATTTTATTTATTTACTTGACAGAGAGAGATCACAAGTAGGCAGAGAGGCAGGCAGAGAGAGAGAGAGGGAAGCAGGCTCCCTGCTGAGCAGAGAGCCCGATGCGGGACTCCATCCCAGGACCCTGAGATCATGACCTGAGCCGAAGGCAGCAGCTTAACCCACTGAGCCACGCAGGCGCCCCTTAAGGTATAAATTCTTAACCTGTTGACGTAAATGATATTTGTCAAAAGATTCCATTCTGTTTTACTTACTTTGTTAATGTAAGTTTATTTATTCTTTATATCTTAAATAAAGACCCATTGTCATCTATGTGGTATATATTAGGAAAAATTATCTTCAAATGAGTAAGATAAAACATTTAACTATGTTGAATGCACAATGTAACTAAGTATACCAACACAAAATAGTTTATAAA
This sequence comes from Meles meles, assembly GCF_922984935.1. Taxonomy (NCBI): domain Eukaryota; kingdom Metazoa; phylum Chordata; class Mammalia; order Carnivora; family Mustelidae; genus Meles; species Meles meles. The sequence goes on from NC_060077.1 coordinate 53,041,960, forward strand.
AAAATACTGAATGTTTTAAAAAGAGAAATGCATTTCCATATATAATATATACCATTTGATAACATTTTATTTGTAAGCTTGTCTCTACAGAAGATAGTTACTATATAGAGAGTTTTATTCATTTGAAAGGCAAGTAAAGCTGGAATTTAAATGTACTTAATCATATGTTAACACACATATCAAACTCAAATCTCAAAATCCATGTAGCTTTCCACTGTAGGATGATAGAATGGACATAGTGAACAGGCAAAAGATATCCCCTCTCTATCTTGCTCTTTTGTCTGGGGGAACGCTGATCTTAGAGCTCCTCTTGACTAATCAGGAAACTCCACACTTGAGCAGGCACTGTAAGGTGATTTTAATGTGAGAATTGAACCCATTTATTTCGTACCTTGATTCTATTTAAATTAGATTGACCCAGGAGAGAAAGATGTAATTTAATTAGGTTGTAATTATTTTTTTTAATATTCATTCTAAAATTATGTGGCAATTATTTGTGGAAAATATAAAGTGTTTACATCTGTTAGTACTCTGGCGATTGAGCCTGAAGTTATTCTCCAGGGAAGAGTTGCCATGAAGCTTTGAAGGATTCCACCCCCCTCCTCCCCACGCTGCCACCCTTTAAATTTCTAACCCTTCACTCAGAAAGTCTTGCAAGACAGATTTGTGAAATAATTTTTAAGGCTGTGAAATGATTAGCAGAAATGTAAAAAAATGACCAAAATTTAGCAGTTAATCTATTGCAATCAAGGTCATGGTGTCCATTCTGAACATGTTTTTTGAGGAGTGGGATGCTGGAGTGCTGATACTCATCTCTTGATTAAATAAATAGAAAAAACTAGAAAAATTAGCATAACTCAATGATGTTTGTTTACTGAAAAGTGCGATACAACACACCGATTTATTTGCAAAGTCATTCTCATATAATTAGATGATTTTGCTTATATTCAAAATTCATAAACTCCTAGGGAGCTTTAAGACATTAAAACATTGCTAACCTGAATGTAAATTTTTCCCCCTTCACAGACAGTTCTTCCCAAGGAATTTGAGGGAGAAGGTCACATTTGCCCAATAAGGCAGATTTTACTTTCGTGGATGTAAAAACCTATCTCAAAAAGCTCTTGAGATGTAATTTAGAAGTTTTTAGGAAGCAGCAGAAAACACCAGTGATGTTGAAGGACCCATCTTTTCTTTTAACCACCTGAAATCAGCAGCCCTGTTATAAAAAGGAACAGACACTTGGGTGATTACGGTCAGGGCACCAGCAAAAACAAAGTAATTTTTAAAATCTTGCCCCAAATATAAATTCTAAAGATTAAAAGTAATCAGAGAAAGGTAACTGGATCCAACATTCTAAACTGACTATAAAATTAGTAGAGATAAATTTGTCTTAAGATTTGTATGTTGCTAACACACAAACGCAGTAAGGAATTTAATCTGATGTATCTGTCCCTAGAGAAAGCAATCTTTCCATTCCTCAAAACTTCCAAGTAATCCTATCACTGAAACACTGGTTTCAGATTTCTGAAGTTGTTTTGTTTAGTTATTTCAGAAATACACGGACTCTATGAAGCTTAAATAATTATCAATATGAAGACACTGAGTCAGATCAAATCCAATTAATTAGATCTAGAGAACAATACATATAACAACCAAAAAGATTCCTACTGTCTGAGCTAATATTAGGCCACTAATTTAACTAAACCTAGGATAGAGAAAAAAATAAATGCACTAGAAACATCAGTTACTTTAATGAATATCAAGCAAAATATTATAAGGTAGACAGAATAGTTAAAAAGCATACACTTGGGATGAGGAAAATCACATTTGAAATTCTAACCACATCCCCACTCGCAGTGAGGTTTTTGAAATGCTTCATATTCTTTTCAATGTTCACTTTTTTCATCTGTAAAATAGGATACTAAAATAATGACAAACATTCAGTTTATTGAACTTTATAACAATGACTTTGCTTATAATTTCCTCAGAAAAAGCAGCTCTTACAGAGTTTTTAAGATGGAACATTTCAAAGAATTAAAGTACCAGTTGCAATTTTACAAAGATTTTTATCATCTATTTAATTCTATAAGCCAGCAAATAACTCACATTCTTTTTTTAAAAAAGAGTTTATTTATTTATTTGAAAGAGAAAGACTGAGTGAGAGAGCCCAAGCAGGGGGATGGTCCAGAGGGAGGGGGAAAAGCAGGCTCTCTGCTGAGCAGGAAGCCCTAGCCCTAGGTGGGGCTCGATCCCAGGACTCAGGATCAGGACCCCAGGCCAAGGCAGATGCTTAACCGACTGAGCCACTCAGGTGCCCCCATAACTCATTACATTCTTATTTGAGGGCTAAACTAATGGTTAGTTTTATAGTTTTTGGATAAATCTTCCCTTAGAATTGTTGAATGTATACATGGGTGTGTGTGTGTGTGTGTACAAACATGCACACACACACATACGCACATTTGTTTCATACTGTCATTGTTCTTGCAGTAACCTCAATAAATGACATATAACAGCTATATAATTTTATAATGTTGTTTGATACATTAGGAAATTCGTCCTAACAAGAGAGTATGTCGATAACATATCTGCTTCTGGATCAAGTCGCAAAAGACTCCTGAAGATATCAATATTCACTTTTCTTTTTGATTTTAGTTTCGGATTGTAGTTGTTTTTTTTTTTCCCCCTCTATTATCCTTGAGTCTTTTTTGTTTCCATGAGGAAAATGACCGCATTTTTCATCATCATGTTCACATCCCAATCTGACAGATCGTATTGCTACATCTGCGTGTTAATGCACCGATTTTTAAAGGGGATCTGTGCCTTTCTAATAGATACTACTGTTTTTCCCACCTGATTTTGCTGGGTTTGCTGCTTACTTTCACTACAAACTTACTGAATCTGGCTCACAGGTATATTTTGCTTGGTAAGGAAATTGGTGTGCATCTCTGTGTTCCTGTTTGCAAATGTGAATATAGGAATAATCAAATATGTATGTGTGTAAGCTGTTTCTGGTTGGGGCATGTGTTCTCTGGTTCAACACAGGCCCTGCTGTTTTCTACTGCCTTCCTGTGAGGTGCTTCACACTCCATCTTCCAGAAGAGGGGTGTTGGCTGCATCGTTCACCGTCTCCAGACTGATTGAATCATTTACTAAATCACTGCTGTTGCCGAGGTGGGACACGACTGTTCTTGCGTTCTCCAGCAATTACTGCTTAAATATACAGCAGCTATTCATTGTTGAAACAATGCAGACCAACTTCATGGACTAACAGAAATCTTGGATTCTATGTAACCGATAACCCAGTCTATGTAAAATATTCAAAAAGCTTTTAATCTGATGACATTGTGTTTGTCAGCACAAGAGTTAACTTTTGCTTTTAAAGTACTTTTAAAGGAGAAGTTAAGACATTTCTAAATGTGTATGTGTATCTAATATCAAAATGAAGAGCTAAACTTCACCAGTTTTGAACTCACGATTTTGCCTGCATTTGCCCTTTGTGAAAATGTGCCAGCACTATTGTTGTCTTGCAAGGGCACATTCAATCAATTCTAGTTATTATAAAAACGACAAACAGATAGCATTCATTATTGTCATGCCTCATGTGGACTTGTACTTGGGTTATTTCCAAGAATAGTTCTTCTAAGGGTCAGCAGATTTTTAAAATACTTATTTTTTTAAAGATTTTATTTATTTATTTGACAGACAGAAATCACAAGTAGGCAGAGAGGCAGGCAGAGACAGAGGGGGAAGACTCCCTGCTGGGCAGAGAGCCCAATGCGGGGCTCCATCCCAGGACCCTGAGATCATGACCTGAGCCAAAGGCAGACTCTTAAACCTCTGAGCCATCCAGGTGCCCTTAAAATACTTATTTTTAAATCCTGGGTTTTTTTCCTCAAACAGTAATTACAGCACAATAAATATCCTTTGAGTCCTACTGTGTAAGGAAAGAAAAGACTATGTGCAAATATAAAAATGTGTTTATAGATGTATATATATGTATATATAAATCTATGTATCCATATGTACATGTGTATTCATATATATATATACACACACACACATACATGTATGTGTATTTATCTTTTGCTTTGGACTGGAATTAGGTATTACATCTAATGACTTGTAGAAGCAGGGATACTTGTCTGAGAAGTCTAGGAGGGTGGGTTGGAGGGGTTGGTGTTAGATCTGCCAAGAGATTGAGGGAATTGAAACAGATGCTGACAGTGGAATTTCAAGCAAGTGAACACATGAATGGAGTCTAATTTTTTTTTAAGTTTGGCCAGTATAGAAGAGGATACTAACTATGTCAGTCTGATGGAAAAGCAAGGATTTCACACAGCATTAGAAATGTAGGTTGTGTTATCAGTTACTGCCTTCCAAGTACACAGACCCCTGAAATGTGTCCAAGGATAACAAGATCAAAGCTTAGGTTTCAAGGTAAAAATCTTAGTCTCTAGAGAGGGTGTCTGGCAGCCAGGCAGGGTTTTAGTCCTCACCAGAGCATGGGATAGAGAATGGAACAAGCTGGCGGTTACTGAGGGCTCTGTACTGTACGAGGATGCTGAAGATGAAGACCGCATTTGCAACAGGGATTGAGAGAACGACTCGGCAAATTGGAGAGAAGAGCTCCTGAGGACTGAAGAGCCAAGAGTCAGGCCTCTGGGAGCATTGTGCCCCCAAAACCACCTACAGGCTGAAGATGGAGGTGAGGGGATGCCAAGCCCTCTAAATGATTATATGCATGTACTAGGGCTGCTTCCTGCTTTGGTCAGTAAGAGTTCAGAAACCGAGTCCAAACTTTGGGTATCATTCTGTAAGTAGGGTATTAAGTGGAGCCTAATCACTGGGGAGCTGGAAAGAGCAATCTAATATTCCTGGCTGACATTTAATATCTAAAACAGTGAAGTTTAAACTAGGGGTACTTTAGATTAGTAATTGCACATTTTTTTTTTTTAAACTTACGAGTATCATTCTTTTATGTAATTGCAGTCATAACTCCTACCTTACGGAATAGATGTATGCCTAAAGTGTATATGTAAATAATTATTGTATTAATACATTAGCTTGCATTTTAAGTGAACAAAGAAACTCACAGTTTAAAAAATATCAAATGAGGGGCGCCTGGGTGGCTCAGTGGGTTAAAACCTCTGCCTTTGGCTCCAGTCATGATCCCAGGGTCCTGGAATCAAGCCCCACATCAGGCTCTCTGCTCAGCAAGAACCCTGCTTCCTCCTCTCTCTCTCTGCCTACTTGTGATCTCTCTCTCTCTCTCTCTCTCTCTGTGTCTGTCAAATAAATAAATAAAATTTTTAAAAAGTAAAAAAAAATTAAAAATACCAAATGAGGTTATCAGAAATATGAACTTGGTCCTTCAATATATGACTTTATCTTTTTATAGCAGTTTGCAATTTACAAGAAACATTTTCACTTCTGTTGTCAGCTGTGAATTCCATAACTCCATAAATTATACAAGTGAATATAATTAGGTATAATTTTGGAAGGAGCAGGAGTGGGAAATACGCCCATTGTCATACAGCTTCTGAAAGTTAGCTCTAGACCTTGGACCATCTTTCTCTCTCTCTCTCTCTCTCTCTCATACCACACTGCCTCTGTATTTTATAAAAATGTGTTCTTATGTCCCATGTTACAGTCTGTGGCTGGGATCTTATTAGTGAGGGAAGTCATCATATTTGGTAATAGCAGTGGTTTGGTCCATCCTCTAGAAGGTGGCACAGCAGCTTGGAGCTTGGAGTTTGTAGCTCCCACTTGACTCCTCCCTCTACATCCCTATTACTCATGGTCTCACTCATTGCTTTGACACCAATTCCTGGCTCTGGGAAATCCTTCCCTAAGCTGTGTGTCCCTTCTCAATGGAGCTTTAGCCATAGTAGGGCAGCCTGTATAATTGTCCATGAATGAGTAGGCTTGGTGGGCTTTTCCTCTCTTTCCTTCTAATTCTCTCACTTCCATATAGATTCCTTGGATCCCATTACTTCTATTTCCCCACTATTCTCAAACTACAGACTTCTAAACCTGGGTTCTTACACTGCCTCAACAGTTGAGGATAGACTGTGCTACACCTGGTGTAGATGGGCCCATAGTTCTAATTGCTAAGCTTCTCTGCTTGACTCCATTATTTCCATGTTCAAAAGCATACCTCAAGGATAGATTCTGTGCCTTACAATTTTTTATACTGTACAAAGTCACCAGCAAAATAGACCACCTATTAATCTTTTTCTTCAATATTAGCCTTTAAGATAAATAAAATAATGATTATGTCCTTTGGTTTAATTTATTCACTAAATATGTGACTGGACAACTTTTTTGGGGAAAAGGTTTATTATATTGCTCTTTAAAATGTTACAGTGTAACATTTATAAAATAGGTTAAATGCAAATTGTGAGCTGATTTGCAGAAAACAAGCTGCCACCTACCAGAATGATTCCTTTGGGAGAAATTCATATCAGATTCCGAACAAATAATTCAGTTCTAAATTTAAAAAGAAAATCAACCTATGTGCAGCTTCAAGGTTGCTTGTATCTGGTTGTTTTGAAATGAGGCACACCTGCTTGACTCAAATGACTAGTACCATACTTATCATTTATTTTAACTATTGCAGCTGAGTTTACAAATATTATTCGTTCAGTGGAAGTCATTTATAATGCTGAGGTGGGTAAAGTGAAATACCATCACCTTAGAAACTTTTGTTGCTTTATTATGCTTTAGTTGAATTCACATACTATGCTTCGGAAAGCAAGGTCTGACCTGTGAATTACCAGAATTCCCATAATAACCCTGAATCAAATACACTTTGAAATAGAAGGTATTTGAAAAGAAATATGCCATTCAAATGAAAGAGTTTTACATTGAAATGTGGAAAAGAGAGAGGACAGAAGTTAGTAGGATTAAATTCAAAACACAAAATTAGGATTAAATTCAAAACAGAAATTTTAGAATATTATCTATATGACTAAAATTTTTAGAGAAAGGCTGTTCTGGAAAGGAGACTAGTAGTTTCAGGAGAAAATGATAAAAAGAAGAACATGAGCAAGCCTGAATATTGTTTAAAAATCCAGATGATAGAAACAAATGGAGAAATTTGGGTGATGATGAAAGCAATACAGATGTGGGAATAAGCTACAAAATAATAGACAAGCAGAAAAGAACACGCATGATACTTCCTTAATAGACAAGATATGACATTGATTGAGGAATTCCACTCTTCAGATATCCGCAGGAGGTTCATTTTTTTTGAAAGCAGACAATCTGACAAATTTTTGTCTTGTCAATTTTATCTCTCTCAAGCAATGAGAGAATATATATGTACTGTCAGTGTTTAGATTGGAGAAGATTCAGAAGCATTATGGGCTGTCTTTAAATAAAGGAAGACGCATTACGTGAAAAAGGGATTACTTAGCCTAATACACAATTCTATGGGCTATAATTAGAACCAATGTACAGAAACTCAGGGGAGTTAAATTTAACTCAATAAATGAGGTTGTTTTTCTTGATTTATTCTTTATTAATGAGTAGGAATGCATAACAATGGAATAGGCCTTCCAGGGAAATAAGATGGTAGTCATGCATTTTTTTGTGACTTGAAAGTCCAAATAGGTGAATTCTCTGGGCTTAAAGGACACTGATCTTTATTAAAATAGAAGAAAATTCTACTATGTCTACTAATAATAACTAAGGGTTACTGGATGTTCACTATATGTCATGCACTATATTAAATCCTTTATTATTAACTTATTTGAGTAGAGTGAGGGTCACCAAATAATGGACAATAATCAAGAGAAAACCAATACAGGATGCTACTGGAGAAGATCATGTCAAGAACTCTTGAGAAAAAAAAAAAAAAAGAAAAGATGTCAATATTGGCTGTTTGAGCTGCATAAAAGGACATGGAGAGGATCCCTGGAAATTTGCTGAGATATTGGTAACTTAAAGAAGACATTTTCAATATAATATGAGAGGAGTCTAACCAAACCCAGATGTTGGTAAGGACCCTGGTTATAATCATTACAATTCAAGATTTCAGATCAATAATCAAAGGTGGTAGAGAGTTGCAGGAAGATAATTAAGACATAGGAATTTTATAAAGGATTTTTGAGAAGTATTAATATACCCAGGTGGAATAAATGAACTCAATGGTCTTCTATCACATTCTATACATATTACCTTCTAACAGATACTACTATTTACATGTTCAAAATTGCAAGTATGAGATACGGCTATTTATCTTAGCGTCATATTTCACTAGATACTATGTCATTATTTACTTGCATGATCACTGAAAATGCATCATCTATATATTTTTAATCTAAATAAGCCTACTATTTCTATGGCATTTTTAAAGTAACATTTATATGGCAAATGATTTAAATATTGTAGGTGATGTTCTGCTATCAGCACTTTGCGTTACTTAAACTCACTCTATCTTGAGTTGAAAACTGAGATGGGATTTTTGTAAACAATCAATGGGCATTATCAATGATATTCCTGGAAAAGTAATCCAGAACAAGGGAGTATCATAGGAGCTGAATTTAAGAAATCAAGTGGCTGGAAGCAATTTTTTTTTCTTTACCAAAAAAAAAAAAAAAAAAGAAAAGCTAATTTTTATTTGTTTTCATATAACCAGCTTATTGAACGTTTGTTTTATGAACATTTGAAATATAGAAAATAACAACGGGAAATAACAGAAGTGCTTCTTGCTGTTATCTAAAGAATCATCTTAATAGAAGTAGATTCTTAAATCATAATAGTCACCACTTACCTGGTTAGTAGCAGCACACCCAAATATATTTTTTTCATTAGGCAAATAGAATCTCTACTTCTCATAATGTCTTTTCTTTAGAGATCACCTGTATTTAAATTATTCTTCTTAAGATTCAAAAGTTTTAATTTGAAATATCCTTTTTGTTTTCCATTCCAATAGATTTTGTACATGCTTTACATCATCTTAGGTTCTAAGCTTCATCCAATATTTTGTAAATACTTAAACATAAAATGATGTCTTAACAGTACTTTTAGTTAGTAGGTGTATGGAATGTTGCTTTCCAAAGGAGGATGTCAGAATTTGTGAGTAACATTAGACTGGTGTTTTTCTGCTCAATCTCAACTCTTACAGTGGTAGGATGCCCCTATATAGAGCTAAGATTTGGAAATGCTTGAGACGAAATGATCTGACTTTGAACATAAATAAATTATTCTGAGGTTTTTTTCTTTCTTTCTTTTTTTTAAGATTTTATTTATTTATTTGACAGAGAGCGAGAGAGCACAAGTAGGCAGAGTGGCAGGCAGTGGGAGAAGCAGGCTCTCTGCTGAGCAGAGATCCTGTTGCGGGGCTCAATCCCACAATCCTGGAATCACAACAGGAGCTGAAGGGAGCCACCCTAGTGCCCCATTCTGAGGTTTTGCTAAGTCTTTTTTGGTAAACTTATTTAAGCCACTGTAACCTATACTGAAGGGACATGCTCGCTAGAGATACACCACTCCAATTCAGAAAAAAACAGTTAAAGAGAAGTAATAAGTAAAAGAATAATTTTCAATAATCTATTGTTTAAAGGAGTAAGAAGAATAACTATATAGGTTTTATTTTTTTTTCTCCTCTGGCAGAAATATGAATGTTCGTAATTCGTTGTTTGTTTTTCACTTCTAAGTTCCTTTGAAGAAATGTTTTAGTATTTTATCCTTTAATCTGATAAAGGTTATCTACATAAAAACACAGCAAACAAAATATTATATGATGAAATGTTGGAAGTATTTCCTTTAAAATTAGAAAGGAGAAACATGTTACTGTTATCACAACATTTTTCAATTTTTGGTGTTCAGTGCAGAGAAGCAAAGAAAAAAAAAAAGTATCCAGACTGGAAACAAAAAACCAACAACCAAAAACCAGTCAATATTTTGCAGATCATATCATTGTGAATAAAAATAATGTGACAGAATATACAGATAATTTACTAGAATTTATAGCAGAGTTTAGTCAAACTGTTAAATACAGATTTAATAATCACAAATCAAAAGGCATTATATACACATTTACACGAAGTTAAAAAATAATGAAAAAACTTAAACCCCATTTCAAATGATAAAAAGAAAATACAACTATCTAGGTATTTACTGTACAAAAGCCAGACAAAAATATATAAAATTGTACAAAATTCTTTTAAAAATAAAAGACAATCTGATTGAAAATTCTTTTTTTTTTAAAGATTATTTATTTATTTGACAGACAGGGATCACAAGTAGGCAGAGAAGCAGGCAGGGAGAGAGGAGGAAGCAGGCTCCCTGCTGAGCAGAGCCCAATGCGGGGCTCCATCCCAGAACCCCGGGATCATGACCTGAGCCGAAGGCAGAGGCTTTAGCCCGCTGAGCCACCCAGGTGCCCTGAAAATTCTTTTAGAAAATGAAATAAATCAGGAATATACTAGGTTCATAACTTGAAATATTCAGTAATCAAAAAATACAATTCTGCCAAAATTGATCTATAGATGCAATTCAATTCTAATAAAAACCCTGATGTGTGTGTATTTAAATTAAATATTTTAATATAGAGTTTATATAAAGTGAAAAGAACCTAGAGTTATGTAAGATAATTTTAAAAACACAATAGTCTGGGGTGCCTGGGTGGCTCAGTGGGCTAAGCCTCTGCCTTTGGCTCAGGTCATGATCTCAGGGTCCTGAGATAAAGCCCCACATCGGGCTCTCTGCTCAGTGGGGAGCCTGCTTCCCCTTCGCCCTCTGCCTGCTTCTCTGCCTCCTTGTGATCTCTCTCTCCCTGTTAAATAAATAAATAAAGTCTTTAAAAAAATAATAAAGAACACAATAGGGAGACTTGTCCTATAAGGTATCAACATGTATGATAAAAAGAGTGTGCTCATGGTGGAAAGATACACAGACAAAGAAAGCATAAAACAGATATCAAAGATACTTATGTGCGTCACACACACACACACACACACACACAGTCATGTAAGTAGATCAAATAGGGGAAAAGTACTTTTTGTGATGTTCTGGAATGCATGGTTATATCAATGTGAAAAAAAGAGGAGGGATCGGAGGGGGAGACCAACCATGAGAGACTATGGACTCTGAGAACAAACTGAGGGTTTTGGAGGGGAGGGGGATGGGTGGTTGGGTGAGCCTGATGGTGAGTATTAAAGAGGGCACGTATTGCATGGAGCACTGGGTGTGGTGCGTAAACAATGAATTCTGGAACACTGAAAAGAAATAAAATAAAATGGACAAAAAATAAAATAAAATAAAAGGAAGATTGAATTTCTTTATACTATAAGCAAATATAAATTCCAGGTGGATTGAAAACCTAAATATGAAAGAACAACCTATACAATTTTAAGAAGACAATATAGAAAAATAGTTTCACAGCCTTAAAAAAGAAATGGAAGTTTTAACTGGATAAGAAAACAAAACAAAACAAAAATCATGAAGAAGAGAACTGCTGAATTCAACTTAAAGGAACTTCTTTTTAAAAATATTTATTTATTTATTTTAGAGAGAAAGAGTGCACAAGTGGGAGGGGAAGAAGGAGAAGGAAAGAGAATTTTAAGCAGATTAGGCACTGAGTACCAGCCAGGACCTGAGGCTGATTTCACAACCCTGAGAACAGGAACTGAGTTGAAACCAAGAGTGACAGACATAACAGACTGTGCCACTTAAAAGAATTAAAAAAAAAAAAAATCTGTGTATAAAACATACAGCAAAAATAGTATAAAGTCATGCCACTTTATTTGTGACGCATACAAAACATGGCACCTGGGTGGCTTAGTGGGTTAAGCCTATGTTTTCGGCTCAGGTCATGATCACTGGGTCCTGAGATCGAGCCCTGCATCACTGGGTCTCTGCTCTGTGGAGAGACTGATTCCCCCTCTCTCTCTGTCTGCCTCTCTGCATACTTGTGACCTCTGTTTGTCAAATAAATAAATAAAATCTTAAAAAAAAAAGAATATATAAACAACTTCACTGAATCCATATAAGAAAAAGTCAAAAATTCTATAGTGGTATTTTGTCCAGGCACTTAGAGAAGACAAGGTCTGGCTGGGCCACAAGCATGTGAAGTGTTAATTAAGCAAATGAAATATAATTATTTTCTTAGGCATACCTTCTTCATTAAAAATAAAGTGAAAAACACTCTTAAGTCAAAAGAGATTTGAAATTGTCCCCATTTCTTCAAGGATTGGATTTGTAGATATCAGTCTTAAAGTTTAGTCTGGGTGATTGTACACTAATTTTTTTCACCATTGTAATTTAAGAAATTTTAAAAGGCTATGGCTTATTTTCCAGGTACTTTGTGAGGTGATTATACATATATAAATTTGAGCATCTTATACTTGGAAGTTTAAAATATATTTTTCTTTATTTCTCCCCCCCATTCACCCCATATGGACTCTTCTATATGATTTCCCAAATTGGCTCTCCCTATCTCTTATTTGATTCCTAACTTCCATCTCTTTGCCTTTTTTTTCCCATTTTATTTATTTTTTTCAGCATAACAGTATTCATTGTTTTTGCACAGCACCCAGTGCTCCATGCAAAACGTGCCCTCCCTATTACCCACCACCTGTTCCCCCAACCTCCCACCCCTGACCCTTCAAAACCCTCAGGTTGTTTTTCAGAGTCCATAGTCTCTTATGGTTCGCCTCCCCTCCCCAATGTTCATAGCCCCCTCCCCCTCTCCCAATCCCACCTCCCCCCAGCAACCCCCAGTTTGTTTTGTGAGATTAAGAGTCATTTATGGTTTGTCTCCCTCCCAATCCCATTTTGTTTCATTTATTCTTCTCCTATCCCCCTAACCCCCCATGTTGCTTCTCCATGTCCTCATATCAGGGAGATCATATGATAGTTGTCTTTCTCCGATTGACTTATTTCACTAAGCATGATACGCTCTAGTTCCATCCACGTCGTCGCAAATGGCAAGATTTCATTTCTTTTGATGGCTGCATAGTATTCCATCATCTCTTTGCCTTTTATTATTCTTTTAAGTTCAGAGACTTTCCTGAGAGTATTTTTTTTAAGATTATGTTTATTTATTTGACACAGAGAGATCATAAGTAGGCAGAGAGGAAGGCAGAGAGAGAGGAGGAAGCAGGCTTCCTGCTGAGCAGAGAGCGTGATGTGGGCTCGATCCCAGGACCCTGAGATCATGACCTGAGCTGAAGGCAGAGGCTTAACCCACTGAGCCACCCAGGTACCCCCTGAGATTCTTTTTTAATGAATAATTTTCTATGCTGGCTTATTCAATCTATTATTCACTGCTTTAAAAATGACAATAACAACTTTGCGATTATGATTTGCCTTTCCAAGAACTCCTTCATTTTGTTATTACTCCATTTTCACAAGAGCCAGTTTTAGATTTACCAATGCAACATGCTTTCTAATTTTTCCCAAAACAAAAGAATTCTCTTCTTTTTCTTGTAATGACTGCTTTTATAACGGCATTATTTGCTATCAATTCTCATGTTATCCTATTCGTTTCCATGCTGAGTATTTTTGTATTTCCAATTTTTTCCCTTTTCTCCCTTGTACTTGTATGGGAGGTTTGTACATATTAACAATGGGAGAGAGTTGGGTCCTTATCCAATATTGTTATTACTGATCAATTCCTTTAGTTTCAGACACAAGTCCAAGTATTTGGTTACACTGTAAAATTTTTTTTTAATGTTAAGTATTAGATTTTCTGGGGAGTGTTTGGCTTTGGGCAGAGAGAAATCGTTTTGGAGCGGAGAGCGTTTCCTCTTTAAAAACAATCTCTTCTTATGTATCCACTGGCAGTACAAAGACATAAAACACAGAGTCCTCCTCTCTAACCTGCCACCCGGCTTATGTGAATTTCCATGTTTCCCCATTCCACCCAACAAACTGTCTCTGTGAATTTATTCCCTGATCTGTACAGATTAAGGATGATTTACAGGCTCAGACAGGATCACAATTTATTCCTATGCCCTCCCCTTCAGTCCTGTGCTAATCTTCACTTTAACAAGTAAAATGTTTGTAGTTGTAATTTTAGATACTTAATGATTAATAGGATTACATTATAATCTTTTGCAAAATTGCAGACAATCCCACTAACTTCTGTGTGTATTTCTGTCATGTATTTTTACCATATGATGAAGTCTCAAAACATTTCCTCAATTGATGTTTAATTTTTCATTTTTCATCCATATAACTAAAATAACCTATGTTCTATATATTTATTCTTTTATTTATTTTTTTATTTTAATTTAATTTAATTTTATTATTATTATTTTATTTATTTATTTATTTATTTTTGAGAGGGGGAGAGAGCACACACCCACGGGGAAGGAAAGGCAGAAGGAGAGGGAAAGAGAATCTTAAACAGGCTTTAGTCCCAGTGCAAAGCACAACATGGAGCTTAATCTCACAATCTTGAGATCATGACCTGAGAAGAAACCAGGAATCTGATATTTAACCAAATGAGCCACCCAGGCTCCCCTATTTATTTATTCTTATTAATTTTGAGACCAGTGTTATTCTTTGTGAGAAATTAATATTGACATCACAATATTACTTATTTTTTGTTAATATTAATGTTAGGCATTATATTCTTGAGGGTTATCATTTATATGAAACTTATTCCTTTTTCCCCAGCTTTATTGATATGTTTATATCAATATAAGTTTTGTTTAAATGTAAGTTTAGATGCAACATGTTGATTTTATACACATATATTACAAAATGAAGAACGCTGCAGCATTAGCTAATTAAACTCCATCACCTATATAATTACCTTTTTTTTTGAGATGAGAATATTTAAGATCTACTCTTAGCCACTTTCAATTATATAATACAGTGATGTTAACTATATTTACCATGTTATACCTTTAATCCCCAGAATTAACTCATCTTACAACTGAAAGTTTGTGCCTTTAACCAGAATTTCCCCATTTTCCCCATTTCCCAATTTCTAGTAACCATCTTTCTGTTCTTTCTGAGTTCTGCTTTTTTAGATTCCACATATAAGGAATATCATATGGTATCTGTATTTTTCTTATTTCACTTAGCATAATGTTGTTAAGATCTATCCATTTTGCTGTAATTGGCAAGATTTTCTTTTTC
Source organism: Meles meles (assembly GCF_922984935.1). Taxonomy (NCBI): domain Eukaryota; kingdom Metazoa; phylum Chordata; class Mammalia; order Carnivora; family Mustelidae; genus Meles; species Meles meles. The sequence goes on from NC_060077.1 coordinate 53,057,062, forward strand.
CCGGATGAATAATATTCATTTATTATGCATAATAATATTCATATATAAATACACACACATATACACACTATATCTTTATCAAATTATCCATTGATGGACACCTAGGTTGTTTTTTAATGTAATTGTGGGTATTATGAATAATGATATAATGAACATGGGAGGACAGATACATGTTTGATATCTTGTTTCTATTTCTTTTGGATGTATACCCAAAAGTGGAATTGCTGAATCAATCCTATAATAGTTCTATTTTTTGAGGAAACTCCGTACTGTTTTCTATAGCTGTTGTTCCAATTTACATTCACACCAACAGTGCACAATCATTCCCCTTTTTCCATTTCTTCTCTAATATTTGTTATATTTTGTCTTCTTAATAATAGGCTTTCTAACAGATATGAACAGTGTTATCTCATTGTGGTTTTGATTTGCATTTCCCTGATGACTAGTGATTTTGAGTAACTTTTCATGTACCTGTCACCATTTGGATGTCTTCTTTTATAAAAATTTGTATTCAGATCCTCTGCATAAGTTTTTTTTTTTTTCCATTTTATTTATTTTTTCAGCGTAACAGTATTCATTCTTTTTGCACAACACCCAGTGCTCTATGCAAAACGTGCCCTCCCCATTACCCACCACCTGTTCCCCCAACCTCCCACCCCTGACCCTTCAAAACCCTCAGGTTGCCCCAACCTCCCACCCCTGACCCTTCAAAACCCTCAGGTTGTTTTTCAGAGTCCATAGTCTCTTATGGTTCGCCTCCCCTCCCCAATGTCCATAGCCCGCTCCCCCTCTCCCAATCCCACCTCCCCCCAGCAACCCCCAGTTTGTTTTGTGAGATTAAGAGTCATTTATGGTTTGTCTCCCTCCCAATCCCATCTTGCTTCATTTATTCTTCTCCTATCCCCCTACCCCCCATGTTGCTTCTCCATGTCCTCATATCAGGGAGATCATATGATAGTTGTCTTTCTCTGATTGACTTATTTCACTAAGCATGATACGCTCTAGTTCCATCCACCTCTGCATAAGTTTTAATAAAATTATTTGTATTTTTGCTATTACATTGTGTGAGTTCTTTATACATTTTGGCTATTAAAACCTCTTATTAGATTTATGATTTGCAAATATTTTCTCCTGTTCCATAGGTTGCCTTTTCTTTTTGTTCTTTTTGTTGATTGTGCATTTTGCTAGGCAAACCTTTTTTTTTTTTTTTTTCTTTAAGAGAGAAAGAGAGCCAGTGGGAGTGGGCAAAAGGAGAAAATCTTCAAGTAGGCTCCCCGCTGAGCATGAAGCCCAGTGTGGGCTTGATCTCATGATCCATGAAATCATGACCTGAGCCAGAACCAAGGACTGGATACTCAACTGACTAAGCTGCCCAGGAGCCCCATGCAGAAGTTTTTTTGTATGATGTAGTCTCATTAATTTTTGCTTTCATTGTTTGTCCTTTTTGTGTTATATCCAAAAAGTTGTTGCCAAGACCCATGTCAAGGAACTTAATCCTATGTTTTCTTCCAGGATTTTACAATTTCAGGTATTATGTTCAAGTTTTTAATTAAGTCTTATGTTTAAGTCTTTAATAAGTAGATTAATTTTTATAAGTGGGGTAAGGTAGGTGTCCAACTTCATTCCTCTGCATGTGATTTATTTCTTGGAGAGACTATCCTTTTCCCACTGAATATTATTAGTTTCCTTGCCAATTATTAGTTGACTGTATACACAAGGATCTGTTTCTGAGCTCTCAGTTCTGTTACATCAGTATGTAGTGTCTATTTTAATGTCTATATTACACTCTTCATTACTATAGCTTTGTAGTATAGTTTGAAATCAGGAAGTGTGATGCCTCCAATTTTCTTCCTCTTTCTTAGGATTGCCTTGACTATTTGGGCATCTCTATGGTTCCACACAAATTTTAGGATTCCTTTTTCTGTAACTATGGGAAAAAGCCATTATTCTCTTAGCTTTTGCTTATCTGAGAAATTCTCTCTCTTTCATTTCATTTCTGAAGGACAATTTTGCTGGGTAAAGCATTCTTGGTCAGCTATTTCTTTTCTTTTTAAGCACTTCAAATGCATCACTCAATCTCCTGGCATATAAGATTTCTGGTCTTGATCTGTAAGCAATGAAACAATATCTGATTGTGACTAGGTTATGGAGAATATTGCCAGGATTATCAAGCATAGAACTAGAGAGAATAAAGTTCTAATCCTATACTGGGATTCTGAGTCCTTAGTTGCATGTATATTTGGGTGAGGATAGCAAGTTAGCCCAAACATGTATTAACAACAAAGTTACATCACAGGATGACAGTCAAATTCTAGAAGGTCAGTATCCAAGAAAAGCACAGGAAGTAGAAAGAAAGGGTAAGGTGTAAAAAAAAAAAATAGGCAGAACAATAGGTCTAAGGATACTTAAAATATTTCTTTAAGGAAAGAACAAATTCCAGGCTTAACCGGAATAAGACTTGTGGGTAGAGTTAGGAAAATGATTCTATTTGAGAGAAGATTTAAGTGAAAATTAGAGCGTATGCTGAAAGATTTCATACTTTTAAAAAGATTTGTATTTGTTGTAGGTACTTCTAGAATTTACATTTGTTTGATAGGACAGTTTTCCTGAAAAATGCACTTATACTGTGGACAAAGTTTGATTTGTGTATATCACAAAATTGTGTGTATATTGTGTGTGTGTGCATCATAAAAATTGTAGCTTTGGAAATTAGAAGCAACAGTCTTCTTTCAAGTTTTTTTTTTTTTTAAAGATTTTATGTATTTACTTGATAGAGAGCATGGGTGGGGAAAGCATGAGTGTGACAAAGCAGAGGAAGAAGGAGAAACAGACTCTTATGCTGTTAATAGTAGCAATGCTATATCCAGATGTTACTTGTTTTTTTAGAAAAAGGAGCTTCTAGGGGCACCTGGGTGGCTCAGTGGGTTAAGCTGCTGCCTTCGGCTCAGGTCATGATCTCAGGGTCCTGGGATCGAGTCCCGCGTCGGGCTCTCTGCTCAGCGGGGAGCCTGCTTCCCTTCCTCGCTCTCTGCCTGCCTCTCTGTGATTTCTCTCTGTCAAATAAATAAAATCTTAAAAAAAAAAAAGAAAAGAAAAGAAAAAGGAGCTTCTAGGAAGAGATTTGCTGAAGGTGCAGGAGTTCAGAAGTAAAGCTCTGACCTATTACTTCTTATCTTATGTTTTGTCGTGGCTGCCTAGATATTTTCCCCACTTTTAGCACTGCTTCTGTTCCAGTATAATTTCCATTTCTGCTGACAGACCACTCCTAAGTTATAACTATAATCATGCTTTCCTTTTTTCCCAAAATCCTCATTCCCATGCTTACTAAATCTAGGCTAAATGCCTTAACATGGTCCTCAAGGACCTTCAAATATAGCTCCCACAAGTATTTTCTGTCCTATCTTTCAGTGCATTCCCTGGAATCCAACCAAATTCACTGCTCACACGTACTTATATAATTTATGCATTTTAACATTGCACTCTTAGTCTTTTATCTTACCATGTTAGTGTCTTATCATTCCATAGCTACTTTAAGGCCCATAGTCCTGTCATATCTTTTGTAGCTAGAAGTGCTGCTGCAGCCTGTACTCTCTCCTAAGAACTGCTTTGGATGGTTTCAGTCATATGGACTTTAATGGTCCCATCTTATGGTGATTTGGGCTTACCTTTATTTCCCCTGCTTATTATTGTAAGGTCCTCTTCCTTAAATTGTCAACTCATTTATTTTTTAAAAAATTTATAAAAGATTTTATTTATTTATTTGACAGAGAGGCAGATCACAAGTAGGCAGAGAGGCAGGCAGAGAGGGAGAGGGAAACAGGCTCCCCACTGAGTAGGCAGCCCGAAGCTGCCTGGGCCCGAAGATCCTAGGGCCCTGGGATCATGACCGGAGCCAAAGGAAGAGGCTTTAACCCACTGAGCCACCCAGGCGCCTGGGCCCAAAGATCCCAGGGCCCTGGGATCATGACCGGAGCCAAAGGCAGAGGCTTTAACCCACTGAGCCACCCAGGCGCCCTGTCAACTCATTTATTACATAAATTTGTATCTTTCACAGTTTCTTGTGCTTGTCTTTTTTATATAGTCATGCTCAACAGATAATTATATGGATAACATAATGGTTAGTTTATAGAGCCTGCAAAAGACTTCTAGGATTAGTCTACCCAGCTGACAATCCATTTCTGTCTTATAAATAAGTTATCTAATCATATCTCTACCTAAACCTACTCCATACATAAGCCTACTAAGTTATCCCTCAAATGTTTCCCTATAAACATATATTCTAAGTAAATACATCCTACATACCAGGAACAGATTATTTAGAAGAAAAATCCACTGGCTTTACTCCTATTTCTATCTTTGAGCCTTATTGTTACTGTGATTATTAACTATATTAAAATTATGTTTACTACAGTTCTATCCTAAGTGCTCTATTTCTACTTCTACAAGAATCCTGAAGAGCTTAACTGTTCAACATTATCACTTCGAACAGTCTCTGTTAGTTCTTCTACCTCTGTAGCCTGAAACTTATCCTTTGGGTCATAGTGTACATAGGGTCCTTTAGAATAAATGGGTGACCAGAAACGCACTTGGCTGGAAGAGGCTTGAGCTTGCTGGATCCTGAAGAGTGAGAACGTCTTTTTATTTGCATTAGGTGAAATTTATTCATCTTTCTTCAAAAGCAGTATGGAATTTTGTAAAGCATTTTGGGCTAAGTTTTATAAGGAGTGCAAGGATCTTAGAAGTTGATTTTATATACAATTAAGACAAAGTTTCTGTCTAGAAGACAGATAAAGCATACAATTTTGTACATTAATGCACATCAATCTCACATTGGCTATGTCAATTTTTAGTTGCCATTTAGCTGAAGAAAAAGTACAAGGAACTTTTGACCTGTTAATTTTTCCATGTTTAGAAATATGATTTAAAAAGCTCCTGGAAAGCATCTAGTATGATAAATCACAGAGCTGTATCCTCTTGGGGTACAGAGATGCATAGGAAATGGTCTCTGCTTTCCAGTTTTTAATCTAAAAGACAATTGAGACACTATCCACACATAGTTATTTACATATTGTAGGATGTGTGTGTCCCTTCCTCCCTACTTTCTTCCCTTCCTTCCTCCCTCTTTCTGTCTTTTCCTTCCATCTTTTCTTCCTTCCTTCCAAAGAACATCAAAATCAATGGGAGAAATTTGAAGAAGGAAAAAAATCATTATTCAATGAGAGAATCAAAAGTTGTCATTTAAGCATAGAGATTGCTCAATAAAGGCAAGAGTGGGAAAGGAGTAAGGATTGGCATCAACAAAGTATTGTAGACAGAATAGGGAACACATACCCCTGGTACAGTGAACAACATGGTTTGATTGGAACAGCTGTGTTAAAAAGATAACTGCTGCAGGGGCGCCTGGGTAGCTCAGTGGATTAAGCCGCTGCCTTCGGCTCAGGTCATGATCTCAGGGTCGTGGGATCGAGCCCCGCATCGGGCTCTCTGTTCCGCGGAGAGCCTACTTCCTTCTCTCTCTGCCTGCCTCTCTGCCTACTTGTGATCTCTCTCTCTGTCAAATAAATAAATAAAATCTTTAAAAATAAATAAATAAATAAATAAATAAAAAGATAACTGCTGTTGCAAGAACTGAGAAAGAATAGTCCATTTTTGAGAGTCTTAAGATTGGAAGGTCAGATCTCCCTCCTGAATGCCTTATCCATTGATCCAACTAACTTCTACAACTCTTTATGGGATGTTTCACCTCAAATTCATCATAATCAAAAGACAAAGCAGGGTGCTTGGGTGGGTCAGTCAGTTAAGGGTCTGTCTTTGGTTCAGGTCATGGTCCCAAGTGTCCTGGGATTGAGTCCTTTATCAGGCTCCCTGCTCAGTGGGGAGTCTGCATCTCCTTCTGCCTTTCCCCTTGGCTTGTGCTCACTCTCTCACTCTCTCAAGTAAATAAATAAAATCTTTAAAAAAAAATAGACAAAGGAAGCTGATGAACGTTTTTGAGTAGGGAGTTACCTGGTGACTGATTCAACATGAGAGAAAGGAGGAATATGGAAACTTTATTGTTAGAAAATATTTGAAATTGAGAAATCCCACATATTCTTCTTTATCCAATATAAGGAAATGTGAAGACAGCACGGGAAAGGTTAATATCTTTAAGAAACAGCCAACCACAGGAGTAGAACATGATGGATGAGCTCAGAAAGAGTTTGAAATAAGTTTGATAAAGGCAGCAGGGATGAGAGGTTTGTGGCCAGAGATCCTACTGGTTAACAGCAATATAAAGAGTGGTGTCTTACAGGGGAAAGAAAAAGGTGTGTGGGATGACAATGTAGTGTTGTGTGATGGGGGACAGAGGATAAAAGGACAGGTTCAGTGAGGGGATATGAAAGGTAAGCATCCAAGTACAGTGAAGTACAGCCTAGATTTTTAGTGTGTCATTTTGATTAGGAAAATGTATTGATTTAATGATCACTAATAGAAAAGGAAATAAGAGTCCAATTATGTTGCATTAGTTAAAAGTTTTTCATAGCACAAAAGTGACTTTTAAAATTACACTTATGGGGAACTAAAAAAACCTTCCTCCAAAAGGACTTCAAAATGGCCAACAGACCCTTGATAAGATACTCAACATCACAAATCATCAGGGAAATGCAAATCAAAACCACAGTAAGATATCACTTCACACCTATTTTAATGGTTATCATCAAGAAGACAAGAGACCTGTTGGTGCTGGTGAGTATGTTGTGAAAAGGAACACTTATACACCGCTGGTGGGAATGTAAATTGGTCCACCGACTATGGGAAACAATATGGAGGTTCCTCAAAAAGTTAAAAATAGATCTATAGCACAATCTAGCAATTCCACATTTAACTATACATAAAGAAAATGAAAACAGGATTTTGTTGAGATATATGCTTTCTCATGTTTATTGCCGCATTATTCACAATAGCTAAAATATGAAACAACCCCAATGCCCATCAATGGATAAACAGATGAAAAAGATGTGGTTACAGTTACACAATGGAATATTATTCAGTCATAAGAAAAGAAAATACCTTTCCACTTGTGACAACATGGATGGGCCTTGAGCACATTGTGCTAAGCAAGGTAAGTCAGACAGAGAAAGAAAAGTACAAAATGTTATCACTTATATGTGGAATCTAAAAACATTAAACCTGAGGCACCTGGGTGGCTTAGAGGGTTAAGTTTCTGCCTTTACCTTGGGTAATGGTCTCAGGTCCTGGGATTGAGCCCCACATCAGGATCTCTGCTCAGCTGGGAGCCTGCTTCCCACCTCTCTCTCTGCCTGCCTCTCTGCCTACTTGTGATCTCTCTTTTTGTGTCAAATAAATAAAAACTTTAAACCTGTAAAGGATAGTAAAATGGTAGTTACCTAGGGGTTAGAAGGGAAGGCAAAGAGTGAAGGTTTTTTTTTTTTTAAAGATTTTATTTATTTATTTGACAGAGATTTTATTTATTTATTTGACAGAGAGAGATCACAAGTAGATAGAGAGGCAGGCAGAGAGAGAGAGAGGGAAGCAGGCTCCCTGCTGAGCAAAGAGCCCGATGCGGAACTCGATCCCAGGACCCTGAGATCATGACCTGAGCTAAAGGCAGCTGCTTAACCCACTGAGCCACCCAGGCGCCCCCAAGAGTGAAGGTTTTTAGGGTACAAACTTGAAATGAGTAGTAAATAAGCCATAGAGATCTAATACACAATATAATGAATAGAGGCAATAATATTGTACTATAATTATGTAATATGATAAATATCTCTACATAAGCAATCATTACAATATATAAATGTATCAAAGTAATGCCCTGCTGTGTACCTTAAACTTATACAATGTCCTATGTCAAATTTATTTGATTAAAAATGATACCATAGAAAAACTTGTGTTTAGAAAAATAAAGAAAGACATATGAATGAGGTAAACTACAAATTAACAAAGGGTTGTGTTACTTCTAGTAATTATAGATGTTTAAATCCAGTATTTGTTTGACCTGGTTGAAGCTTATAGTAGTTTTTAAATTATTTTCTTGAAAATAAGGACACACTTTGAAAAGAACTACAATCCTTCAAATCATACTTGTTTAAATTTTACATGAACTCTCTACAGAACAGTAGTGAGAAATTAAATATATTTATATTTGAATTAAATATATTAATATTTTAATTAAATATATTAATATTTTCCTAAGAACTTCATATGTAAATATATGCACTTAATATATGAATATAAATAAAAGCATAGTCCTATGAATAATTTGAAACAAACCAATTTTGACAATTTTCATAAATCATTCTTTCGTTCATTAATTAATTTTCTGTTAGTTATCATTAGTCATATAAAATTTCCTTTGTCCTTCAGCATAAGATAGAAATATTTCCATTGTGTCAAAATGCCTATTAGATACAATAAAACTTTCAAAAAGTAGAGAAGGCCATAATCTCTAGAATGAACTTTGTGGTGAGCCTGAATTACTATGGCTCTAGCAAAGATCTCCGCTTCCTCTCAAATTGCCTTATGCCTACAATATTCTGTAGTCCCCCTACTCTTGAGCTCTTTTAGATTCATATTTGCAATTTATCTACCATTATCATCATCATCAATATTTTCCTGCACTGGGACCCGTAACTTTTGCTTTGCAAGATAATTGTTATATAACATTCTTTCTTCCATGTCTTCTATGAAACAATTAGTTATTGGTGTTCTTTTGCCTCCTTCATATTCTCCTTTTCCAGTAAATATCTATTAAACGGTGATATTTCTTAGGCTTTCTATTTGCAAACTTCTTCCCATGCCAGTTTTCCTGGCTGACCATTTCATTTGTTTCCACTCCCACCTTGCTCCTATGCTACGGCCCTCAATTTTGCAGAGCTCTTTCCTGAACTGTCCAATACATTGAAAACTACTTACTAATCATCTTTCTTAGATATCTGTAAGGCCCCTCTAATTTAACATGTCCACCATTGAACGAAGTGTGTCTTTATTCAAAACACCTTTCCTGTTCCTCTCCTTTTTTCTCCATTTACTCCCACAGATATGGAATGCTAGGGGACAAGATAATAAATAATCTAAACATAGTTCACGCCTCATGAAGCTAACAGTCAAATGGAATAAAATGATTCTCAACAGATCAATATGGTGGTCAGATGATAAAGAAAATCGACGTAATGTGAATGTGAAAAGATTAGCTTCTATAATAACAATGTGAATGATACTGACATTTTGAATGTTAAAATGCCTTCATAATCAAATCTCCTTTCCAGAAGAATACTGATCGTGCCACTCCTTGCCTCTATCCCTCCCCCCACCTTCTTACCTCCAAGTATAGACAAAAATGTCAACAGAAATTGTATTAGATGCCCTCCTTCCAAGTTCTACCAAGTTATGAAGGACCTGCATTTGGCTCAAAAGGCTCTCTAAACTGAAAAACAAAATAAAGCAAAACCAATTCAAAGAGTGAGCAGGAAAATCTATCTACGATGAAAACCTTCTACTGAAGCTCTACATTAGTATTAATGAAATGAGCAATTTTCCTGGCTATTTACGTACCTGATTGAGATGCTTGTCAGTTGATGCTTTAGAAGAGCCAAAGTAGGGAGCACTGTACTGCCACATTCAGTTATTGTTTTTAACTGGGACAGATTTTTGAAACACTAAAGTATCATGTTTATACTACCATACCATTACCATACTATATCCAAGTATCCTCTTTATTCTACCACACTGTTGCCCCCTAGACTTTATTTATTTATTTTTAAAAATTGTATTTATTTGTTTGACAGAGAGAGAGATCACAAGTAGGCAAAGAGGCAGGCAGAGAGAGGGGGAAGCAGGCTCCCCACTGAGCAGAGAGCCTGATGCAGGGCTCAATCCCAGGACTCTGGGATCATGACCTGAGCAGAAGGCAGAGGTTTAACCACTGAGCCACGTAGGTGTCCCCCCCAGGCTTTATTTAAAGATGAGGTGGAAATAGCTTTATAACTTCAAGGGCAGGTCAGTCCACATTCCTCCTCATTCTTCAAGGAATTTATGTTAATTAGAATCTGTGAGCAATGATGAGCTGAGAACAGTTAAACTGCAAAAACCTTCTGGAGCAAGCTGGTTTCTTAACAACAAGAGATCAAGTCTTTCTTACTCTTTTTTTTTTTTTTTTCTCTCTCTCTCTCTCATACTTTGCTAGGATGCTGAAGCCAAACACTAAATGAAAGCACATTCACTGTCCTTTAAATGTGCTTTAAATTAACTATGCTAGATTGGGTTTGTAATCAATTCACTTCTAAGGATTTCAATGTGCTTTCAAACCAAGTGGGATTGTCCCTGAGAGGGTAAATTTGCTATCCATTTGACACCCTCAGAAAGTTACTGTAATAACGTGTATCTTGAGGCATTGCACTGACTACTGCTTGAGTCCCCATCATTGGCTGAATTGGATTACTCTCAGGAAAAGCAAAGATTAAAGAAATTTAGATTTTGTTTTAACTTTAGTTCTCTGATTAGGTAAGATTTTCTGGGCATGCAGACCCATGAAAGAGCTTCATGCTAACTGTCCACATGTGAGATATAATGAAAAGATTCAGCGAGAATTTGGTGGCTTGTCCATCCCCCAGTATAATTAATTCTCTCTTCAGATATAACAACCATTCTGAAGCTATTGTACATCCTCCCTGGTCTTTCCCTGTCTAAGTATGTGGCCATGAAAAATAGATAGTGTATGTTGCAATGTTACAGAGATATCATAGTGAACATACTTTTCTTCAACATTGTTATTGAGATTTACACTGTTTATATACAGATTCAGTGTGTTATTTATATTTTTAACCGAAATTTAGTTTTCCACTTTTCAAATATACCATTATTCCATTTTCCATTTCCCTATTTGTGAATGGTTAAGTCGTCTTTAATTCTGTGCAAACGCTGCTAATCCCAACAACCATGGATATGTCTCCCTGCACACATCTGTAATACTTTCTGGAAGGTGTGCACAGTACTTGGAAATGGAGTTGTCATGCATATTTCCATCTTCACCTCTTTCGGTCTTTGTTTTTGTCAGCTATGTTTTTCAGGCCTCCATTTTCCAAAAATATTTTCTTGGTGCTTGGTTTCTTTAGTTACCTTAAATATGTTTATTTGAAATTATTCCTTCCTTGTTTTTAATAAAGGTCTATTTTGTTTTCATTACTATTCCTATTCAGGTTTGTTGTTGTAGTTTGTTTGTTTGTTTTGTTTTATTTTGGTTAGCATATACCTGATATATTTTTCTATCCCTTTGCTTTCAACATTTCTGCCTCATTATGTTTGAGTGTGATATTAATAACCAGCATAATGGTGGATTAAAAAAAAATCCAACATGGGAATTCCTGTCTTTCAAGGGGTCATTCATTTTTAATTCACTTAATATTTATCATTATTACTGACATATTTGAAATTAATTCTATTTTATTTCCTACTACTGTTTTATTTTCTATCTTCTATTTATGATGTGTTTTCTTTGCTTCTTCTTAGTCTTTCCATTCTTTTATTAAATCTATCAATTTTTATTTATTTCCTTTGTACTAATTAGGAGGCTATACGGTCCACCTCTATCTGATATCTGATAGTGAGTCTATTTTCTAAACCACATAATGGAATTAAATCTAAAGTTTACCAATATTTCTACCCTTCGTATGACGAACACATGGACCTTAGAACATGTTAGCTCTGACACCCCTCTCATTTTATGAGGTATTTTTCTCATCTGGTATTTTAGATCCATATTTTTAATGATTCTCACTTAGTTGTAAATTTCATTCACCCACAATTTTCATAATTGCCTTACAATTGCTTCTTGTGTAATAGTCTGTCATTTGGGGTTCAATTCCTTTTTGCAAAAAGATATGTTTAGTTGTTATGAAACTGAATATACATGGATGGAAAATACCAGGGTGTTATCATTTTTTTGGTCTGAAAATACACTTTGTCCTCAGTTCTTATGACAATTTATATGTTACTTGATTCTACACCAAGAGCTGAAGCATACTGAAGATAGTACTCCATTGGCTTTTACTCTTACTTTCAGAAAGAATCCCCTCAATGTAATTTGTTGCTTCTTTGGAGGTAATCTGTGTGTTTGTTGTTGTGGCTCTATAGATGTTCTTCATTCCTGTACTATTTTGTAGTCTCACTACGATGCATTTAGTTCTTACTGTATATATATATTCATTTTTATTGAAAGTCAAGGTTTTCTAGTATTTATGACTTTCAGCATTTCTAGTGAGTTCTTATTCATTTTCTCATTAAATCGTTCTTCTTCCTATTTCTTTTCTTCCTTCCTGGATCACATATTTAATCTTTGTAGTGATTTCTTATTCTACCTTCTATGATCTTTCATATTTTTCATCTTTGTTTCTTTGTGCTGATTTATGGGTGATTTTTTCAGCTCCCTCTTTTGCCTTTAAGTGTTTAATTGCTAGGGTATTTTCCATTTCTACAAGTTCATATTGATTCTGTTCTAATCTTGTTTTTCCTTTTTTAAAAAAATTTCTTCATCATTTTTAATTCTCTTTCATCTCTTCACATTCTTTAAATACATGTGTTTTGTAATCTTTTTTTCAGAATAACTCTTAATACGAAATTCCTGGGAATCTAAACCTACACAGTATTAGGCATGCTGCCTTTCATTCCTTCAGACGTTTTTCTTGTGTGACTTGAGCTTTCTTCTTTTGAGTTAGTTTTTAGTTCAGCTTTTTTTAAGTTAAAGAGTGAATTTGCATTTTTAAAAATTCTAATGAAGAACCCAGGGTTTTCACTGACCTGGGACCTGTTTAAAAGACAAATTATCATTTTAGGAATTTAGTTTCCATGACCTTGCATAAATTTGGAATCTACTCTTGTATCTGTGATTATCTTAGTTTTTTTAAATTTCTTTTCCCCACATGGAGTCTGGGGCAGAGACAAATTCCCAGAGATAGTAAAATGATTTTTTTTAAATATTTTATTTATTTGACAGAAAGAAATCACAACTAGGCAGAGAGGCAGGCAGAGAGAGAGGAGGAAGCAGGCTCCCCACGGAGCAGAGAGCCCGATGTGGGGCTCGATCCCAAGACCCCGGGATCATGACCCGAGCCGAAGGCAGAGGCTTTAACCCACTGAGCCACCCAGGAGCCCCCCCTTTTTTTTTTAACTTTAAGGATGGGATGTTTTTTCCTGGCCTTAAGTTTAGCTTCTCTACCATGCTCAAATCGAAGTTTGCATAGCTTCTTCCTAACTGGGAATCCTGCTTACATAAAGCCTATATCCAGATCTAAAGTAATCTTTATAAAACATGATGATCATCTGACTACAAGCTTTTACTCTACATTTAAACCGTTCAACAAGTTTCCTATTATCTCTCTGAAAGCTAAATATTTTCAACTTTGCTTTTGAGTTTTTTCCAGGTCTTACTACTACTACTACCCTTTTCCTGTTATCTTTTTAATTTCACCTTCACATTCTGTATTCCAGCTACACTTGACTTCCTTTAGTTTTTCATTGTGCTCTTATGCTTTCTCTTGCTTTTGGGTCTTTAATCAGCTCTTTCTACTTCATAGATCATACCTTTCCCCTTCCCTTCATAAAATAACTCTTCTTTCTTTCTTTCTTTTAGATCCTAACTATGCCAGTTCCTTTAGTGTGGAACTTTCATAACCTATGTGCTTCTTTTACTTTTCTAAAAAGATTTTATTTATTTATTTGTCAGAGAGAGTGAGAGAGCATAAGCAGAGGCAGCAGGAAGAGGGAGAAGCAGGCTCCCGGCTGAGCAGGGAGCTGGTTGCAGGACTCTATCCCAGGAAGCAAGACATCCCCCCAGGACCCTGGGATCATGACCAGAGCTGAAAGCAGAGGCTCAACCAACTAAGCCACCCAGGCATTCCCAACCCATGTGCTTTTTTATCTTAAAACTTATCATCTACCGGGGTGCCTGGGTGGCTCAGTGGGTTAAGCCTCTGCCTTCAGCTCAGGTCATGATCCCAGGGTTCTGGGATGGAGCCCCGCATGGGGCTCTCTGCTCAGCAGGGATCCTGCTTCCTCCCTCTCTCTCTGTCTGCCTCTCTGCCTACTTGTGATCTCTGTCTGTCAAATAAATAAATAAATAAAATCTTAAAAAAAAAAAGAACTTATCATCTACCATTGAAATACCCTATTTGATTGTTTCTCCTTCTTGTTAGACTATAAACTCCATGAGGGCAGGAAAAATACCTACAATATTTACTACTATATACTTAATACCTAGCAAATTTTCTATACATAGTAAATACTTAATTTGTATTTGTTTTATAAAACAAATAAAATACTTATTTTGAATAAATGAATAAATAATGGCTCTAAATTATTTTTTATTTTGCTTGTAACTATTCCTTTATAATACTACTGAATCTAATTAATTTGTGTCAAAGATCCTTTAAACTATACAATCTACCTTGTTCTTTGGCCAAACTTTGGGCTAATCCTATGCCCATGTCTTACCAATGTACTTTGTCTCAATCATAACAATGGAGAAGCTGAAACCATGTTAGTATTTTATTGTACTAACTGAATCTTTAACAATAATCTGTGAACCTGGGCAAAAGAAGTGGGCTTTCTCCCAGGAAAAACAGAAATAAATTTTCTCTGAAGAAAGTTAAAGCCATCCTCAGTAGACAGTGTGAGGAGGTAGATACTGCATACATGATCCCCAGCAGGTACAGGCATATTACTGCAGGAAGAAATTCTGAAATGAAATAACACACACAGTCTTCACGCTGCCTTACCAGTGGGGATCTGTGGATGAGCTGTCAAGAACACTTGACCTAAAGTACTAGGAGGAAAACAAACAAACAAACAAACATCAGTGTACATCTCCTTACATTTCCTAAAGGATGAACTCATGGTACTCTTTTACTCAATTATTCTACAATATATTTTAATACAAAAATATATACTATAAGTGAAAAATACAAAAATATGTGTTTGTTATTAAGATTCTCAATAACAGGTTGGGATTCTTTGCTATGGAGAGAAGATATATGTTCCTTTATAGCTATTAGAACCTTATTGTCTATACTGAAAGAAGTCATACCCCAGTCCATTCACTCTACGTATATACTGCGTATCTACTTTTAAAATTTATTGAAAAATAATAAAAAAAAGAAACAAAAAAGGACCTTAACCCTGTGGCTGAATTTTGCCCTAAAAGAAACTGGGAATTGAAACAGCAGCAAGTTCGCAACTTTTCTGTTCCTCAAACTTGTTCAATGAAAATATATTCTTGACTTTAGGATCTTAAATTCCATTCAGCTATAGCCTTGTGTTATAAAACAAAAACAGCAATTTGATTGCAGTTTAGTAGTGTTCTTTTGTTTCCATATGTTACTAGCAAGCTGCATTTAAAACTTTTTTTTTTTTTTTGTAATGGACCACCATCCAATGCTTGAATTCCTACAAAATGTTTAGTAGTGTCAAGCAGAAAACTAGACGTCTGAATACCTCTGAATATAGTAATACATCCAGTTAGGAAACTGATAAAGTATTCCTCTAACATCCCTAAAACCCTCGTCAAGATGGAAAAATGATTTGTTCTGTGGAAATTCTCTGACTGACCACAAAATCCAGGCTGATGTCTTATGGGAAATGTGTTGATATATTTTTACATAGAATACTATGCATTTTATGTTGTGTTCTTTCATTCTGTAGAGACTGGCAGAATAAAGTTGAAGTGCTTTTTGTACGAAATGAATCCATCTGTTTTCTAAACATTGCCTCTGTGAAAACTGTTTTTAATTTAGTAAACAAGTACAATTACACTGTAAGCTTCAAAATGAAAGGGGCAGTAATATAGTAAATCAATAGTAGATTAATTTGAGGAATGGAACTTATGTAGCGTTGCCAGATCAGCCTTAGAATTTATATTTGGGGTATGTGTGTGTGTGTGTGTGTGTGTGTGTGATTGCTAAGCCTGTTAAAATTAAAACAAATTGGTATCATCTTTCATTTTTTAGCTAATATCCACTGGAATTAATTTTGGGAAGTATAAAATACCAAAGCTTGGATAAGAATGGTTTGGAGTATTTCTGGAATTACATAAGTTGAAGATATTGAGTATCCTAGAAACAAATGCTTTTTTTTTTCTTTCTTTAGAGAATACTTTCATTAATTTCATTAATACTTGAGGAATTTCAAGGAGTTTACAAAGCTAACACATAGTATGATTATGGATACAGCAGCATTTTAATAGTAATATCAAATGTCATTGGGCAAAAGTCTGTCCCTCTTATAGGTAATTTCTCCAAAGTCATCGAGTTTAGACACAAAACTCTTACAGTTGCTTGGGGGGGAAAAGGCTTCATCTGCATTTCCATAGTGTTTAAAATCACCTGCTCAGGAGTGACTTTTCATGGGTTCTTCCTTTAGCTCAACTACTTACTAGTTTTGAATCCTTGTGCCATTACTTATTTTCATCATCCTTCAATTATCTTTTTTGTAAAATGAAGATATTAAGAGTGTCTACTTCACTGGTTACTATAAAGATTAATTTATAAATATACATACAGTTCTTAGCACAGTGCCTGGAAAAATAAATGTTGACTCAAGTATATGTTGTTAGTTTGTGTTATTATTTAACCAAACTGTTACAATAACAGGCTTCACTCAGAGAAATAACAACTCCCCCCCACCCCATATTTTCCTTGGACTTTATTTAATAAATTATTTTGCTGTGGTTTAAATACTTGAAATCGTGAGTGTGAAATAACAACACAATAATATTCTCATTTTTGTGTAAATGCTGCTTTACAGATCTTTTCCATTTTGGTACAATTTTTAATCTATCAGGATTGCTTTACTTACCATTATAAACCTATTTTTATTTCTCTGTCTAACCATCAGACTGAAATGGTGAGTTTCCATGCCCTGAAAACATTCTAGATTACTTCTTTAATAGAATACGGACACTATTTTTATTGTTGTTCAACTTTATAGGAAAGTCCAGCATATAGTTTTCCTCGTTGGATTTAAAGGTAACATTTGCAAAGTAAAAGAATAAATAAAATTTTCTCTGATTCTTTATCAGGGAGCCTGAAAGTCTGTATTGATTTTGCCACAAGTGAGTTTCATGGCCTGAGATGATAAATTGATGTGAGGGTTGCTCATGTTGCAACATCTTTGCACACAGCCAGTTTTACTGACAACAACGCGGCTCTGGAGACCCCAAGAACTATGATCTCTGACTCGAGGATTTTCGTCCCTTGTCATCTCAAATGTCATTTCAGAAACATTCATCATAAGGGTTCTGTCACTGGACAAAAAAATGGGCCACTGTGATATTCACTCAAATACACACAGGTGTACCGCTTGGGTGACAGATCCTGCTGTTGGCTACTTCAAATGATAGAGAAGTTCAGACACGTCAAATACAAAATGGGGCAGACGTGGGATGGCAGCTGAAATGGCATTGTGCATGCCCATTAAGGTTGTTGGTTACGTGAAGGGATGATATTAAAACAAGAGGGCTCCTGCTGCTTGTGTTGCAAGCGCTAAGTGCTTATATTACTTGAGCTCTATAGCTTGAGCCATTACTATCGGGACCATTTCCATCTGGGAGCTGTAACCACCGTGAGTATTCAAGGATACGCTATAAGACTTATCAGGCAAGCTCTATGTGCCACATCTGTAAGTGTGCATGGGAGTTAAGTGCAGTAAAGCGGCCCCCCGGCCCCAAATCATCCGATGTCCTTCAGGACCACATACACCTCTTACCTCTGTTTTCCCATGATGAAACAGCTACTTTCAGTCCCATTACCATCACCAGCAGTCCCAGTGTGTTTGTGAGTACATTTGTACTCACACTCTGAATTTCCTAGTTAATATTTGGGATAGATGTATCTTTCCAGGGGAATACGTTTATGAGGATAGTTTAGTAAGTAAATGCAGTTTGGATAACTTCATACAATATTTTGTGTTATCCTTTTCTGAGACTTTAAAGTTAATATAAGGATCGTGTTCAGCTGTGACTGCCTTTGGCTTCCTACCACTTATCCACCTCTCTGTAGGTAAGATGACTTTTACATTCAGAATAGAATCTGTTCCATCAGTATTACTCATTCTCCATTTTTTTTCTTGTTTTACCTTACAAATTATTCATTTCTTAATGTAATTTCAACATACTTAACCAAGGACTTAAAGAATTGACAGAGCCAGACTTTTCATATAAGCTGGGTTTGTTTTGTTTGCTTTCATCATCTAACACATTTTTCCTTCCTTTAGCAAAAAGACATTTAAGTACATTTTGATAAGTCATGAGTTAATTCTAAATTTAAGTTCTTAAAAAAATACATATCTATACCTCCAAATTTAATCAGACTTTGAATGTTACTAGTGCTTGGTTGACAAGAAAACATTACTGAGAAGTTAGGATTTTCTTTCAGATTAAATTGTCTAAAAACTAATGTACCGTTTTCATTTGGTGATCCCATTCCAGACTAAACGTCTATCAATTTGTTGATAAGAAAGGAGATATTTGCCCTAAGTCATCTTGCAATAAGGAAGGAAAGACAGATATTTTTGGAGGAAATTAATAAATGATGTGCTTACAGAAAAAAACCTAGACTTCCCAGTGACAACCTCATAGATTGTCTGCCACTTAACTTATAAAATGCATTCAACTTTTATGGAGAAAGCTTTCTCTATTTATGTTAAATGAAAAGTTTGTAGCTTGAGAAAAATAGAGTCTACCTAAATTCCACATCCTCAGCATTCCTTTGAGAATTCAGGAGGTTAGCCAAGGCATGATGTTTAAACCCACTGATCCTTGCAGACAGTTCATTTAATAGTCCTTGTCTTTAAACTTTACTGCTTTTAAACTGTTTTCAATTTCCCATTATACCATGGGATACAATTATTTGTGCATGACTATACTGGAAGCTCCTCAAGGGCAGGATTAAAAAAAAAGTAGTAATATTATTCATACTTGTCTCTAGCCCACTGTATTTTTCAACTTATGTTTTTGAGTTGAAATTGATTGAAGCTAGAAACTATGTTAAAAGAATAAGCTTTCTTAATGAATTACTCAAGTAGGAAAGAGAGTCTCTACCTTTCTTAAATGTTTTCTGATTTTGTTGTTTGCATTAAATAAAGGTATATATGACTAATTGGGTTATTTTCCTGTCTTTATTGCCAATATATGTTAGCAAAGTAAACTGACTAATAGCTAAGGTAGATACTATGAGCAGTGTGCTCACAACTCTGGGAAAGTTCAGGCTTATTCTATCCCCAGGGGAAGGGAAACCTAATTATATCCAAGTGCGTGATTTCTATTCTAGGCATGAACATTTATACCACTCTACTAGGGGAAGCTGTTGGGGGAGAAATCGGAGCTTAAATGGAACAGATCTGGATGGATATCTCTTGGATCACATCCATATGACTTTTGATCAGCCCATCTTTTTGTAGCTTGTGTGATAGTATGAGGACACCTCCTGTTGGAGATTGATGACCCCTGCCCAAAGAGGCCAAATATGAACTAAGATGGGGTCAGAAAAAGGTGAACTGGGGAAAGCCACTTAACCATGAGTTTAGTAGACTAGATGGGAAGAACTCTAAGGAATCATCTGAGATTTAAACTTTCATAATAACAAAAAATGCACTAGCTCACAATATCCTGGTTTTTTGTTTGTTTGTTTTGTTTTCTTAAGATTTTGTTCATTTATTAGAGAGAGAGAGAGAAAGCACGAGCAGGGAGGAGGGACAGAAGGAGAAGCAGGCTCCCTAATGAGCAGAGAGCCCCCCCTCCCTTCATGGGGTTCCATTCCAAGACCTGGTATCATGACTTTAGTTGAAGGCAGACACATAACCAGCTGAGTCACCCAGGTGCCCCAGTATCCTGCTTTCTTACACTGAAGTCTGAGCAGCAACTCATGAGCATAAAAATAAGGGATGTCTTGTCTTAGACTTTTCACGAGTCAAAGTTCTAATAACTATTTCTTACTCTTTACGTGACTGATTTCTGAAAATAAACAGAAATGGTGATCTCAGGACAAAGGTAATATAATAAAATACGAAAGGAAGCAAGTACATAGTTTTATATTTTTTAACACATTCCAAATTCCTCTTTCTTTACTCTCTCTTCATTAGTGCTCTCCTCTCAAATTTTAAACCCTCTAAAAAAGTTCATCTGTATTGAGTTAATCTAAAAGAAATGTGCCTCTATAAACATTCGGGTACACGTGCCCCTTCGGATCACTATGTTTGTATCTTTAGGGTAAATACCCAGTAGTGCAATTGCTGGGTCATAGGGTAGTTCTATTTTCAACATTTTGAGGAACCTCCATGCTGTTTTCCAGAGTGGTTGGACCAGCTTGCATTCCCACCAACAGTGGAGGAGGGTTCCCCTTTCTCCACATCCTCTCCAGCATCTGTCATTTCCTGACTTGTTAATTTTAGCCATTCTGACTGGTGTGAGGTGATATCTCATTGTGGTGTACCCGAATGTTTATAGCAGCAATGTCTACAATAGCCAGACTATGGAAAGAACCTAGATGTCCATCAACAGATGAATGGATAAAGAAGATGTGGTATATATACACAATGGAATACTATGCAGCCATCAAAAGAAATGAAATCTTGCCATTTGCGATGACGTGGATGGAACTAGAGCGTATCATGCTTAGTGAAATAAGTCAATCAGAGAAAGACAACTATCATATGATCTCCCTGATATGAGGACATGGAGAAGCAACATCGGGGGGTAGGGGGATAGGAGAAGAATAAATGAAACAAGATGGAATTGGGAGGGAGACAAACCATAAATGACTCTTAATCTCACAAAACAAACTGGGGGTTGCTGGGGGGAGGTGGGATTGGGAGAGGGGGAGCGGGCTATGGACATTGGGGAGGGGAGGCGAACCATAAGAGACTATGGACTCTGAAAAACAACCTGAGGGTTTTGAAGGGTCAGGGGTGGGAGGTTGGGGGAACAGGTGGTGGGTAATGGGGAGGGCACGTTTTGCATGGAGCACTGGGTGTTGTGCAAAAAGAATGAATACTGTTACGCTGAAAAAATAAATAAAATGGAAAAAAAAAAAAAAGAAATGTGCCTCAATGATTACTGCTAGCTACACAAGTGCTCAAAGGTTTTTTTCTTCTTCTTCTTTTTTTTTTTTTTTGACTTTCTGGAAGCTTAAAATTAAGCATGCAAAAATATGCTTATTGACTTGGTATATAAAATTCATGTTAAGAGTATATAGCATACAAATACATAATCCACTCTTATATACTCATATACATGAGTGTTTACATCTCAATAAACAAAAAATTAATATATGGCATCAATCTGAAATTTTCCACTAAGCTCCTTTGCCACCTTGTAAAATACAAAAAAAAAAAAAATCTAGAATCGTAATTTGAGCAGTTAAACCAATCACTTTAAAGATACAGTTGAGTTTAGCAAACATCTTACTTTTCTAAGTACGAATACCTCTACTACCTGGGGGCTTATTGCTTATTTGGTTCTTTTGTCTGAACACAGGAACCTGGAAGTAATTGCCTAATTAAGGTAGTGTTGGGGAAACAGTGAGCAAAATTAAGTCAAACTAGATAATTGTTCTCAATCTTGATTGTATGTTGGGAATCAACCTGGGAAGGATTTTAAAAATATGCCCCACCCCCACAAATTCTGATATAATTGAAATGGGGTATGGCCTGTGTCTTGGGATTGTAATAGCTCCCAGGTCATATTAAGGCAGCCAAGGCTACAGATCATTGAATTAGAACTTGAGAGGTACTGCACTTCATCAATTAATCTTTACTTAGCAGTAATATTTTCACTAAATCCTGTGTGGGACTTGGAAATAATGCTTATTGTGTATATATATATATATATATATATATATATATATATTCTTTAAAATATGACACATAACTCCTATAGAGGAGAATAAAGAATCTCTCCATGAAGGAAGAAATATTAGAGTTCCTCATGTTTCTGAATGTACCCATCATTTATGTTATTATTTAATACAAATTACAGTGATGTTATTTGGAACAAGGAGGGCTTCCCTTTTGTTGTACAAAGTTACTGTTATAAATGGTTTAAAGATGAAAGTGAAATGTTAGTATGAATAAAAGTATTACTATTAGTATAGTGAATTCTAAAGTAAGCACAAGCTCATAAGCTTTACTTGACAAAATTAAAGGAGTACACAGTAGATTGAAAAATTATAATTAGATTTTGGACGTGAAATATAATCTTGGAATATGCTACTTTTGGAGATTGGGGTGCTTTTGTATTTGGATCTCTTAATTTGGTATTTTCTTCATTAATTGCAGTAATAACCAGAAAGAAGGAGTGCTTGGGAAATTATACAGCAGGCATTCAATTACGTATATATTATATACAGGCAGGGGGTCAGTTGGGGTAGAGAGTGTATGTGTGTCAGGGTCAAACTACCTGCCTATTCCGTAAGTATCTTCAGACAGTTGCTTAGCTTACACACATGCTATTTAAAATCTCATAGGATCATGAGGGAAGTTAACGTAATCAATTTTAAGCATTTAGAATATCACAAGTACTTAATAAGAACTAGATATCATTAAATGGTTTGTACATTTTAAAGAATTATAAAATAGCAGCATGCTTTTGGGGCACCTGGGTGGCTCAGTCAGTTAAGCGTCTACCTTTGGCTCAGGTCATGATCTCAAGAGTCCTGGGATCCAGTCCCGCATTGGGCTCCCCACCCAGAAGGGAATCTTGTTCTCCCTCTCTTCTGCTTCCCCCACCCCAATCGCCATCCCCTGCTTGCTACGGTACTCTCTCTCTTTCCAATAAGTAAATAAAATCTTTAAAAACAACAACATGCTTTTATTTTATTTTATTTTTAAGATTTTATTTATTTATTTGACAGACAGAGACCACAAGTAGGCAGTGAGGCAGGAAGAGAGAGAGGGGGAAGCAGGCTCCCTGCTGAGCAGAGACTCAGATGCAATGCGGGGCTCGATCCCAGGACCCTGAGATCATGACCTGAGCCGACGGCAGAGGCTTTAACCCACTGAGCCACCGGGCACCCCAACATGCTTTTAATGCTGGGGTCCCAGTATAAAGTCCAGACTCTATACCTAGATATAATATAGTATTTCCTATATTATAGTATCTGCCTTCTTTGTAGTGAGTATTTAATCAAAGGAGAATTGGCAGTTTGATTAATTTTAACAGTATAAGCAATAGTAATATTTCATATTTTAAGCATAAATAAATTGTTATTTTAAAAAGAGGTTACATTTTTATCGTTGAAGAAACAGTTCATGAAAAATTAAAACTTGTTTGGAAGTATAAAAGATTTTTAAAAAGCCACTGTATAAAGTCGATCAATGAATCCAAATTTAAGTGCTTTTCTTCTTGCTGTTCGCGGTAGAAATGAGCCGAACAATACCTACACTGGTCAGCTTCGATGAGTCCTCATTAATAAACTACTCTGTTTCTTTAAGCAAGCCAGTAAAAAGTAAAGAGTTTTACTCTTTCTTGAGTTCTAATGGGTCTCTTTTGAGAAAAGACATTAAATAAGAGTCTTTTGAAAGGCCAACAGTGCTGGGTTTTGTTTTTTCCCTCTTCTACTTTAAAAGCAGACTAGCTGTGCCATTTCATTTGTGTCAAGTAGTTTGTGCTTCCCATTTCCATCTTCTCCAGCTCCTAACGCTATCTTGAAGCATTGCTGTTCAGCGGGCCCAGGGGAGCCAAGTGTCAGTTTTTCCAGATGGCAAGCTGCCAGTCTACAGTAGACTGGTGAAGAGTCACGGAGGGAATTCATTTCATCGCAAAACCAAAGAACATCATCTCATGCACACCTTGTACATGATCAGCTCACAACAGTTGATGAGTAGCCACTAAAAGGGAACAGATGGAGAGAGACAGAGGAGAGAGAGAAAGAGAGAGGCTGTTTTAGTGAATTTAGCCCATGTTCTAGACTATTACATATTGACATATTTTATTTTGCAAACGGAAAGGTTTTAAACATGATTGTCAATTTACAGGAACTTCTCTCCTAATAGCTGGAACAAAATTCGCAATTTGCCCTAATTAAAATACTCGTTTGGGGGAATGAGCTTTTCTCTTTCATATTTAAACTGAACGTTTTAAAAAAAAAAAGTTAAATCACTTTAAATGGTCTTTAAATTGCCTTCTCGCTATCAGAATTGTTAACTCTTTTTGCCTGAAGAGAAAAACCTCAATGTATAAATACAATATCAAAGTAGAAAGTGGTTTTTCTATAATAAATATTTTGGCTATTACAGAGTTTGTATTTAAATGGGAAGTATTATGAGTTCTACCAATGGGGAATGCTAACTGAGAAATATGTTACTTTTTAACAGTTTTGTAAATGGAGACCCAAAGCATAGGGAACTGTATGATCTAAAATATTATTTCCATAATTGAACAGATATATCTACTGGTAGAAAGTTTAAATTGCAAAGGATGCATGAAAATATACAATATAGATAGATTGTGAAGCCAAGAGACAGAGATTCCAGCTTCAAAACCACAGGTTCCCAGGGGTCTTACGCGGTCTCTCTGGGTTTAATCTGTAGAAGAAGCAGTTTGATTTGGCTCTCGAGATTTCTCCTGTCTCTTAGGGAGAGAGTTATCTGGTTAAACTGCAAATTAAATATTTGCCTGAGCAAGGGTTACTGTGTGATAGTTTTGTTGTTATAACACATCTTCTTTTTATGATAGCACAACAATTTATTTACGGAGGAGGAATTCAGAAATATGGTGTTTTTTTCCTGAATATTACTATAAACACACAATTTGTAGCATTTGTGTATATTGAATAAATACAATGCAACGTCAACATCTGAGTGCTCATGGTATGATTACTATTATCCTCACGTTTTTTTTCAGCACCTTCAAATATCTTTAATCAAGTAACTTGTGTATTTTACCCACCTAAGGTTTTGAAGGGTCAGGGGTGGGAGGTTGGGGGAACAGGTGGTGGGTAATGGGGAGGGCACATTTTGCATGGAGCACTGGGTGTTGTGCAAAAAGAATGAATACTGTTACACTGAAAAAATAAATAAAATGGAAAAAAAATGCAAAAAAAAAAAAAAGAAAGAAATGAATAAGTATTTTACTGGAAAGAAGTTATTTTAATTCACAGTTAAAAGTGCAATTGTATATGTTATAGTGGGCAATGACAGAAACAAGATTATTTTTTAGATAGCCTACGGCTAGACTATATTTTACAATATATTCTAAATGTATTCTTAAATATATTCTAAAAATAATACTATGTAGTCTATTTGTTGTATTTAGAAGCTTTTATCATGATAGAATTTGAATTATAATTTTGCATCTTAAGTTATTAGATTCTCTTAACTTTTAATATGAGATAAGAGCTTTATGGAAGGATAAATAGAAAAAAATGCCAAAAATGTTTGGAATTTTCAAAACCCTACTCAATAGTCACTATTTTGCCAATTTTCCCTTGCCTTTATCAAAAACTCCCCAAAATGTTGGATGCTGGTTCAGGTGCTGTGAAATTCAAAGGAAAGCAATCATTTACCTGTTTTTCATAAGCTTAAAGTCTCAGAAGACAAGGTAGTCCTTGGTGTCCACAAATACATCCCATCATCATACAAAGCCAGCTATATACATCCTTAATATATGAACTGTCAAAGTGAGTACTATATACATTCTTAAAATTATGATGAAAAGATAATTAATCTCATATTCTAAATATAGAATTTTTAGATGTGGAATCTCTGGTCAATAATTGGGGCACAAGTTTTTAAGGAAAATCAGCTATCTTCCTAAGAAGAGAAGCAGAGGGGAGTTTGTTGTGAATTAGAAAGCTGAACACGCACAGCCAGGTATCATATGTGAGAAAGCTATAGTTCTCCCACGCTCAAGAGTTTTCCTAAGATGCAAGGCAACAACACAAGGGCTGCCTTGGAGGCTGGAGGGTCCTGGATCTAGCACAGGACTCCCTGCCCTGGTCCCCAGAGAGGTCAGACTTTGCATGATTGGGAGAATTGACTGATTGATTGATTGATTGATTTAAAAGATTTTATTTATTTATTTGACAGAGAGAGAGAGAGAGAGAGACAATGAGAGAGGGAATACAAGCAGGGGGAGGGACAAAGGGAGAAGCAGTCTCTTTGCTGATCAGAGAGCCCAAAGCTGGGCTCTGTCCCAGGACCCTTGGGATCATGATCCGAGCCTACGGCAGACACTTAACATTTGATCCACCCAGGCAACTCAGGAGGATTTAAAATAGATCAATTCTGCATTGCTTTAGTGGCTGGCCATTGGTAGAAATGTGTTTGAAAGTGTTGGGCTCTTGGGGGGAGAGGGTCAATGTAGAAACTCTAAGGCAGCATTTCTATTGGAGTATGTTAGTAAGCCGAGAAGGAAACAAGAAAATCTGAGGGTGGAGTGGGGCAGAGATCTATGAGACAGACCACAGCAGGCAAGCCAACTTCTTTCTCAACGTCTTGCAGCAGAGTCTAGATGTCCTTAAGGACTTCTCTACGCAGGTGTACAAGTAGGATGATTTCCAGAGAGTCATGCTTCTGTATGACTTCCATACACTTTTTAATTAACAGAATATGAAGCACTTCATGTGTTATTAATACAATAATCAGTGCTCATTGTAACAGGAACTAAGCTCAGCACCCTTCTCAACCCAACGTGGATGCTCCTTTTACCCTTTGAAAGAAAAGGAACAAAGGTTTGAGAATTTGAAACTTTCTCAGGTCAAACTGCTAATAAATGGCAGGCCTGGGATTTCAACTCTCTGCTGACTGACAGCAAACCTTTGCTCTTAACAACTACAGGAATATTGCACGTAAAATGTAGGCTTTGCATAAATTAACTTCATTGGTTATAAATAGACAGAAAAAAGAGAAAAATGATTCTGCTCTAAGTTTGAAAAATATGTTGGATCCAAAAAGCATTTTTGGCCTTTTTAACTAAGATTTCTTGAGATTTTAATTTGCTATGTGCATGGCATTTTCCAAAGGATAGAGGAACAATGTATGTTGTGTTTTGTAACATTTGACCAAGGAGCACTTTTGCAAAAGTTCATTTTTTTTTTAAATTCATTTGTTTGTTACTATGTTACCATCTATTTACTTTCTTGTCTCTTCCATGCATCTCGGACTTATACAGGAGCCAGCCCAGACTGTTCCCTGGTATGGGAAAACATATATAAGGTAACTGAGAAATTTTTTCTTTAAAAATAGACCCATACAGCACTCAGATATTTTGGTTGCTATTGCCTTATTTTGAAACTGGCCTTGTCCTTCGACAACTGAAGAAGTTAAAATCTACTTTTTTCCCCCAGATTTTTCCTGATAAAATTCTCATTATCTAGTAGCTGAAATAATATGTCACTTTGAACTTAAAAAAAAAAATCCTTTTTCAACCAAAGTGAATACTTCTTGATGGCAAGCATATTTCATATTGTGGTTCCTCTGTGCAAATGGTAGAATCTTAGTATTTTCTGAATATGATGTCTTTTTTATCTCCCACGCCCCCACCAATTGAGTGTCCGTGTGAACACTTCTATATAGACTCTATGTATTTCTATTCTTTCCATAATTAAGACTATTTACCAGGTCTTCATATATGAGGTTGTGGATTACCACAGATCTTCTCAAGTAGGACTTACTAATGGGCCCAGCTTTCAATCGGTTCTTCAGCTGATAAAGAAAAGGACTTGGAATTTATTTTCCTGGAGCAAAGTGTATTTCCTACACTACATTTTTTCTTATTGTAACAGATAACAATTTGAGGTATCACAGCATCTGCTCACACTAGGAAGTCTAGGGGAGAGGAGATTACAGTTATCCAGCTTGGAAGTGACAGGCCGTGATGCTGGGAATGGAAAGGAAATATCAGCTTCAAGCAGTGGTGTAAATAGGGTGGTGTGGTCACACTGGTTACAAACACAGAAGGAGAGATCAGGGCCAAAAGGATTTGCTCTGGGTGCCTTCCTACAGTTCGTCCCATCTGTTCTGCCATGACTTGTTAGTCGCCATTGCAGAGTGGCCCTGTGTCACTATGACCTTATCTGTTCCTTGGTCATCTTTCAGTGACTTCCACGTTTGGAACAGCCAGCCTTGTATTGACATATCTAACCTGTCACCAGTACAGGGACATCTTTTCTTCAGTCCCTGAGAAGTTATCTCTGCTTCTTCCCAGCTCTCACCCCAGTGCAGAATGAGTGTTTTCTTGAGATCTGGAGCCAGTCAAGGATTTAATAGATCTAATCATACTGATCCTAAGAATCACCAGTTCATAGCTTTCTGTATTTACTGGTTTGTGCTGAAATGACTGAATTTTCATTTTCTCTAATTTTTCTCTCAATTCTATGCTTAGTTTTTTTTTCCCCCTACCTGTATAATGCCTGAATAAATTCTAACCACTTCTGCCTCCCCTAGTGGCACCAGCTGTAGTCATGAGGGGCAAGCGGTTAGTAGATGTCCATGCACTAAAAGCTGCACAATGAAATTCCAAAATCTACCTCTTTTGTAAACAGTTTTGCTGTTGCTATTGCTTTTTTTTTTTAATTATTCATTTATCAGAGGGAGAGCGCAAGCAGGGAGATAGAGGAAGAAGCAGGCTCCCCACTGAGCAGGGAGCCCAATGCGGGACTCGATCCTAGGACCCTGGGAACATGACCTGAGCTGAAGGCAGATGCTTAACCGACTGAGCCACCCAGGCATCCCAGTTTACTGCTGTTTATTAATCACTGAAATTTCTTTAATTAGCCAAGGATGTTGAGTAAAGTTGAGTATCATGCATGGCAATATTCAGCAGGAAAAATAAATTAACTGAGCAAGGAAAAATGATGTGCCTGGCTTATTCTCTTTATTTGTGGCTCTCAAACTGATTCCAAAAGCAACTTCAGAAGATAAATTTTGAAAAGGGAGCATCATCAGAATAATCAATGGCTAAATTTTCAGAGTCATTATTGCTGAGTGTGAATGTATTTATTGCACACATAAGTCCTGTCCAAGAGTATAAATTCCTAAAGAGAAACCTAGTAGAAATAGTAAATTATCAGAGGTCTTGTCATATAAGTGCTATCAACTTATGTGCAATGGGGACATTTCACCAGATTCTGGGCAGATGCTGCAGTTCTACCCAATCTAGTGTCTTGGCTTAGTTATGTTTGCCTGGACAAGTAGTGAGGTGGAAGAATGACAGAAGTAGAAACCTCAGCTCAGAGAAAGTAATGTTTTCTTGATCTCAGAGTTGCTCTCATGGTTGTTACTAATTCCAACTTGGCTCCTGCTGATCACTGGCAAAGGGCTCTGATACTGTTTGACTTTCAATTTGGGGAAATATTTTAAAATTTGCCTTGGGGCAAAAAGCACACTTTATAACTGGTTTCATGCCAGCAGAATCAGACATTGTCAATATATGCTTGTTGAGTCAAATTGATTTGAATTGAACACCATTAGAGGCAATTAGTATTAGGCCAGGGAAGAGAAGGTTTGTGACGATTACCCAATATTTGTGGATCACCTACTGTACACTAGTGTGCTGTGAAAGAGAAAGCAAAGTTGTTTCTGACCTCCCAAATCTTCCAATCCTGCAGTGGATGAGAGTGAGAAAGAAAGACAGACTTCCTTCCAAAGCATGTAACCTTGGTGAGTCACAACAGAGCACACTGCCACCATCCCCCTGGGGACATTACAGAGATGTTTCAAACAATGTTTCAAGTCAAGGCTGTAAATATATGTCCAGGGCATATTATACCAATTATATTTCCTTGGTAGTGTTGTCATGCATATGAATATTTACCTAACACTTAGCATAATGGTTGCCATGTAGTGACGGTAAACAGTCTTGCAGAATCAGAGGGAAGGCTTCTTTGCCACTTGCTCATTGCAACGCTTCCTTATGAACATGAATTTGGAAAACTACCTAGGAAACCAGAGCAGAGCAAGGCTATTTAATACCCCAGAGAATTGTTAAGTTATAACTCATGAGCCAGTGGAAATAAGCATAGGCTATTTTCTAGGTCTTTAGAGGTTACATTTTTTTTAACCTGGTTGTTTTATAATAATTCTGGAAGAGAATTAAGAAAGTACCTCTTCAAAATCCCAAATGAGAAAGGAAAACGTAATTGGGTAGCATCTCTAGTATAAAAGAGAGAGGCAAGGAACTTCAGGTAAGGAAGTGGGAGCCCAATAGTGTCCAATGTGCTCTGTCAAAGTAAAAAAAAACATCTTGTAGCCCTCCCTGTCCAAGCACAAGGACCAGTATTAAATGTCTGTTTAGACCTATGCAAGAGCCCAGAAATTAGATAAGAAACCTCTTCATCTAAGACTTGGATAACTAGTTTGGGTAAATATGTTATTAGATAGTGTTTTCTTGAATAAAGGTAGATTCATTTGACTAAAACCTTTATCACCTATTTTAATCAGAATTTTAAAAACCTCTGCTTTTTGTGGGGTCTTTGTTTTTATTTTTGTTTTTAACCGGGTTTGGCAAGACCAAGTTGTTCTCCATGAATCAGATTTTACCTAAGTCGAGTACTAATGTTATCTATTTTTCTTCACATTTTCTGTCTTCCTCCTCCCATTTTAACCACTCTTGCAGGCAACTAATTTCCTCAGGCTCCATCAGGTCACATTTGTCAATAACGGTCCTCTCCATCCTATTTCTATGCTATGCATCTGATATTATCCTCTCTCCTTTATTTGTTAGTACATTTTCCCTACTGGTAGGTTCCCTTCCCCCTCAGGTTTTGTTATCACCTTACTGAAACTTTCACAAACTGCATTGTAGTAGTCAGCCTCAGAGATATTACCCATTTATCCTCACCCTTGGTATTCTTTTTTTTTTTTTTTAATTTTTTTATTTTTTTTTTTTAAAGATTTTATTTATTTATTTGACAGAGAGAGAGATCACAAGTAGGCAGAGAGGCAGGCAGAGAGAGAGGAGGAAGCAGGTTCCCCGCGGAGCAGAGAGCCTGATGCGGGGCTCTATCCCAGGACCCCGAGATCATGACCTGAGCCGAAGGCAGCGGCTTAATCCACTGAGCCACCCAGGCGCCCCATACCCTTGGTATTCTTACTTTTGTGTAATTTCCTCCTGGATTGTACCAGAGCTTGTGTGATCAACAGAATATGGCAAAAGAGATGGGTGTATCATTTCTAAGTTTGGGCTCTCAAGACTACTGCTTCTCTCTTGATTCTGTGTGTGTGCCTGTGCATGTGTGTGTGTGTGTGTGTGTGTGTGGTCACTTGTTCTCAGGGAGGCAAGCTGTTATATCGTAAGTACACTCAGACGGCCTGTAGAAAGGACTATGTGATGAAGAATGGGACCCTTTGGTCAATAACCAGCAAAGAATGGAAGCTTACTAACAAGAACTTGAGTGAACTCAGAAGCTTTATTCTTCAGCCTTGGTTGAGTCTTGAGATGACTGAAGCCTTGGTCTACAATTTGACTATAACCTTGTGATGGGTCTTGAGCCAGAACCATCCACCTAGGCTGTTCCAGAATTCCTGACTCAGAAATTATATGAGGTTATAGATATTTGTTATAAGTTGCTATCTTTGGAGATAATTTGTTACATAGTAGTAGATCGCTATGCATAACGCAAGCATAATGTGCACTCACAGCAGGGCCCCATCACTTGGCCTTCCCTTCTTTGGGGAAATTGCAGTTCCTTGGATTCAATACTCTAGAGTTGAAACTGAGGTTTTTGTATAACTATGGAGTAGTAGCATTCTCCATCTTTCATGCTGGCCCAGAATTTAGGGATGAAATTTTGCTTTCATTTTTTTTTTTTTTTTTTTTTTTTCCCCCTTTTATTAATTTTTTCAGCGTAACAGTATTCATTCTTTTTGCACAACACCCAGTGCTCCATGCAAAACGTGCCCTCCCCATCACCCACCACCTGTTCCCCCAACCTCCCACCCCTGACCCTTCAAAACCCTCAGGTTGTTTTTCAGAGTCCATAGTCTCTTATGGTTCGCCTCCCCTCCCCAATGTCCATAGCCCGCTCCCCCTCTCCCAATCCCACCTCCCCCCAGCAACCCCCAGTTTGTTTTGTGAGATTAAGAGTCATTTATGGTTTGTCTCCCTCCCAATCCCATCTTGTTTCATTTATTCTTCTCCTATCCCCCTCCCCCCCCCATGTTGCTTCTCCATGTCCTCATATCAGGGAGATCATATGATAGTTGTCTTTCTCCGATTGACTTATTTCACTAAGCATGATACGCTCTAGTTCCATCCACGTCGTCGCAAATGGCAAGATTTCATTTCTTTTGATGGCTGCATAATATTCCATTGTGTATATATACCACATCTTCTTGATCCATTCATCTGTTGATGGACATCTAGGTTCTTTCCATAGTCTGGCTATTGTAGACATTGCTGCTATAAACATTCGGGTACACGTGCCCCTTCGGATCACTATGTTTGTATCTTTAGGGTAAATACCCAGTAGTGCAATTGCTGGGTCATAGGGTAGTTCTATTTTCAACATTTTGAGGAACCTCCATGCTGTTTTCCAGAGTGGTTGGACCAGCTTGCATTCCCACCAACAGTGGAGGAGGGTTCCCCTTTCTCCACATCCTCTCCAGCATCTGTCATTTCCTGACTTGTTAATTTTAGCCATTCTGACTGGTGTGAGGTGATATCTCATTGTGGTTTTGATTTGTATTTCCCTGATGCCGAGTGACGTGGAGCACTTTTTCATGTGTCTGTTGGCCATCTGGATGTCTTCTTTGCAGAAATGTCTGTTCATGTCCTCTGCCCATTTCTTGATTGGATTGTTTGTTCTTTGGATGTTGAGTTTGCTAAGTTCCTTATAGATTTTGGATACTAGCCCTTTATCTGATATGTCGTTTGCAAATATCTTCTCCCATTCTGTCAGCTGTCTTTTGGTTTTGTTAACTGTTTCCTTTGCTGTGCAAAAGCTTTTGATCTTGATGAAATCCCAATAGTTCATTTTTGCCCTTGCTTCCCTTGCCTTTGCCGTTGTTCCTAGGAAGATGTTGCTGCGGCTGAGGTCGAAGAGGTTGCTGCCTGCGTTCTCCTCAAGGATTTTGATGGATTCCTTTCTCACATTGAGGTCCTTCATCCATTTGGAGTCTATTTTCGTGTGTGGTGTAAGGAAGTGGTCCAATTTCATTTTTCTGCATGTGGCTGTCCAATTTTCCCAGCACCATTTATTGAAGAGGCTGTCTTTTTTCCATTGGACATTCTTTCCTGCTTTGTCGAAGATTAGTTGACCATAGAGTTGAGGGTCGATTTCTGGGCTCTCTATTCTGTTCCACTGGTCTATGTGTCTGTTTTTGTGCCAGTACCATGCTGTCTTGATGATGACAGCTTTGTAATAGAGCTTGAAGTCCGGAATTGTGATGCCACCAACTTTGGCTTTGTTCTTCAATATTCCTTTGGCTATTCGAGGTCTTTTCTGGTTCCATATAAATTTGAGGATTATTTGTTCCATTTCTTTGAAAAAAATGGATGGTATTTTGATAGGGATTGCATTAAATGTGTAGATTGCTTTAGGTAGCATAGACATTTTCACAATATTTATTCTTCCAATCCAGGAGCATGGAACATTTTTCCATTTTTTTGTGTCTTCCTCAATTTCTTTCATGAGTACTTTATAATTTTCTGTGTATAGATTCTTAGTCTCTTTGGTTAGGTTTATTCCTAGGTATCTTATAGTTTTGGGTACAATTGTGAATGGGATTGACTCCTTAATTTCTCTTTCTTCAGTCTTGTTGTTGGTGTACAGAAATGCAACTGATTTCTGTGCATTGATTTTATATCCTGACACTTTACTGAATTCCTGTACAAGTTCTAGCAGTTTTGGAGTGGAGTCTTTTGGGTTTTCCACATATAGTATCATATCATCTGCGAAGAGTGATAGTTTGACTTCTTCTTTACCAATTTGGATGCCTTTAATTTCTTTTTGTTGTCTGATTGCTGAGGCTAGGACTTCTAATACTATGTTGAATAGCAGTGGTGATAATGGACATCCCTGCCGTGTTCCTGACCTTAATGGAAAAGCTTTCAGTTTTTCTCCATTGAGAATGATATTTGCAGTGGGTTTTTCATAGATGGCTTTGATCATATTGAGGTATGTGCCCTCTATCCCTACACTTTGAAGAGTTTTGATCAGGAAGGGATGCTGTACTTTGTCAAATGCTTTTTCAGCATCTATTGAGAGTATCATATGGTTCTTGTTCTTTCTTTTATTAATGTGTTCTATCACATTGATTGATTTGCGGATGTTGAACCAACCCTGCAGCCCTGGAATAAATCCCACTTGATCGTGGTGAATAATCCTTTTAATGTACTGTTGAATCCTATTGGCTAGTATTTTGGCGAGAATTTTTGCGTCTGTGTTCATCAAGGATATTGGTCTGTAGTTCTCTTTTTTGGTGGGATCCTTGTCTGGTTTTGGGATCAAGGTGATGCTGGCCTCATAGAATGAGTTTGGAAGTTTTCCTTCCATTTCTATTTTTTGGAACAGTTTCAGGAGAATAGGAATGAGTTCTTCTTTAAATGTTTGGTAGAATTCCCCTGGGAAGCCGTCTGGCCCTGGGCTTTTGTTTGTTTGGAGGTTTTTGATGACTGTTTCAATCTCCTTACTGGTTATGGGCCTGTTCAGGTTTTCTATTTCTTCCTGGTTCAGTTGTGGTAGTTTATATGTCTCTAGGAATGCATCCATTTCTTCCAGATTGTCCAATTTGTTGGCGTAGAGTTGCTCATAGTATGTTCTTATAATTGTCTGTATTTCTTTGGTGTTAGTTGTGATCTCTCCTCTTTCATTCATGATTTTATTGATTTGGGTCCTTTCTCTTTTCTTTTTGATGAGTCTGGCCAGGGGTTTATCAATCCTATTGATTCTTTCAAAGAACCAGCTCCTAGTTTCATTGATTTTTTCTATTGTTTTTTTGGTTTCTATTTCATTGATTTCTGCTCTGATCTTTATGATTTCTCTTCTCCTGCTGGGTTTAGGGTTTCTTTCTTGTTCTTTCTCCAGCTCCTTTACGCGTAGGGTTAGGTTGTGTACTTGAGACCTTTCTTGTTTCTTGAGAAAGGCTTGTACCGCTATATATTTTCCTCTCAGGACTGCCTTTGCTGTGTCCCACAGATTTTGAACTGTTGTGTTTTCATTATCATTTGTTTCCATGAATTTTTTCAATTCTTCTTTAATTTCCTGGTTGACCCATTCATTCTTTAGAAGGATGCTGTTTAGTCTCCATGTATTTGGGTTCTTTCCAGCTTTCGTCTTGTGATTGAGTTCTAGCTTCAGAGCATTGTGGTCTGAAAATATGCAGGGAATAATCCTAATCTTTTGATACCGGTTGAGACCTGATTTGTGACCCAGGATGTGATCTATTCTGGAGAAGGTTCCATGTGCACTAGAGAAGAATGTGTATTCTGTTGCTTTGGGATGAAATGTTCTGAATATATCTGTGATGTCCATCTGGTCCAGTGTGTCATTTAAGGCCTTTATTTCCTTGTTGATCTTTTGCTTGGATGATCTGTCCATTTCAGTGAGGGGAGTGTTCAAGTCCCCTACTATTATTGTATTATTATTGATGTGTTTCTTTGATTTTGTTATTAATTGGTTGATATAGTTGGCTGCTCCCACGTTAGGGGCATAGATATTTAAAATTGTTAGATCTTCTTGTTGGACAGACCCTTTGAGTAGGATATAGTGTCCTTCCTCATCTCTTATTATAGTCTTTGGCTTAAAATCTAATTGATCTGATATAAGGATTGCCACCCCAGCTTTCTTCTGATGCCCATTAGCATGGTAAATTGTTTTCCACCCCCTCACTTTAAATCTGGAGGTGTCTTCGCGTCTAAAATGAGTTTCTTGTAGGCAACATACTGATGGGTTTTGTTTTTTTATCCATTCTGATACCCTGTGTCTTTTGATTGGGGCATTTAGCCCATTAACATTCAGGGTAACTATTGAGAGATATGAATTTAGTGCCATTAGTAGCCTGTAAGGTGACTGTTACTGTATATTGTCTCTGTACCTTTCTGATCTACTACTTTTAGGCTCTCTCTTTGCTTAGAGGACCCCTTTCAATATTTCCTGGAGACCTGGTTTGGTGTTTGCAAATTCTTTCAGTTTTTGTTTGTCCTGGAAGATTTTGATCTCTCCTTCTATTTTCAATGATAGCCTAGCTGGATAGAGTATTCTTGGCTGCATGTTTTTCTCGTTGAGTGCTCTGAATATATCATGCCAGCTCTTCCTGGCCTGCCAGGTCTCTGTGGATAAGTCTGCCGCCAATCTAATATTTTTACCATTGTATGTTACTGATTTCTTTTCTCGGGCTGCTTTCAGGATTTTCTCTTTGTCACTAAGACTTGTAAATTTTACTATTAGGTGACGGGGTGTGGACCTATTCTTGTTGACTTTGAGGGGGGTTCTCTGCATCTCCTGGATTTTAATGCTTGTTCCCTTTGCCATATTAGGGAAATTCTCTCCAATGATTCTCTCCAATAGACCCTCTGCTCCCCTCTCTGTTTCTTCTTCTTCTGGAATCCCAATTATTCTAATGTTGTTTCGTCTTATGGTGTCACTTATCTCTCGAATTCTCCCCTCATGGTCCAGTAGCTGTTTGTCCCTCTTTTGCTCGGCTTCCTTATTCTCTGTCATTTGGTCTTCTATATCACTAATTCTTTCTTCTGCCTCATTTATCCTAGCAGTGAGAGCCTCCATTTTTGATTGCACCTCATTAATAGCTTTTTTGATTTCAACTTGGTTAGACTTTAGTTCTTTAATTTCTCCAGAAAGGGCTTTAATATCTCCAGAGAGGGTTTCTCTAATATCTTCCATGCCTTTTTCGAGCCCGGCTAGAATGTTCAGAATCGTCATTCTGAACTCTTGATCTGACATAGTACCAATGTCTGTGTTGATTAGGTCCCTAGCCTTCGGTACTGTCTCTTGTTCTTTTGTTTGTGGTGATTTTTTCCGCCTTGTCATTTTGTCCAGATAAGAGGATATGAAGGAGCAAATAAACTACTAATAGGGTGGCAAAGACCCCAGAAAAATGCGCTGTAACCAAATCAGTAGAGACCCCAAATTGGGGGGGGGGGGGAGGGGATAAAAAACAGGTTCTGAAAAAAAAAAGAAAAAAAAAAAAAAAAGAAAAAAATTTAAAAAATAAAACAAATAAAAAAATATAAAAAAGAAAGAAAAAATATATTTATTTAGATGAACTAGTCAAAAAACGTTAAAAAAGAAAAGGGTAAAAGTTTTTAAAATATTTAGCAGAAGAAGAAAAAAGAAAAAAGAAAAAAAAATTGAAAAAAGAAAAAAAAATAAAAAATTGAAAAAAGAAAAAAAAATTGAAGTAGCCGCAAGACTAAAGAATCATGGGGAGAAAGCCATGAGTTCCATGCTTTGCTTTCTCCTCCTCTGGAATTGCTCTGCTGTCTTAGGAATTGAATATGCTTTCTCCTTGATAGATGAACTTCGTCCTGGCTGGATATTTTGTTGATCTTCTGGGGGAGGGGCCTGTTGTAGTGACTCTCAAGTGTCTTTGCCCGAGGCGGGATTGCACCGCCCTTACCGGCGGCCGGACTAAGTAATCGGCTCGGGTTCGCTTTTGGGAGCTTCTGTTCCCTGAACGCTTTCCGTAGAGTTCCGGAGGACGGGAATGAAAATGGCGGCCTCCCAGTCTCCGGCCCGGAGGAGCCGAGAGCCTGGGGCCCCACTCCTCAGTGCGCCCCCAGAGGACAGCACCCAATCACTCCCGTATCCCCAGCCTCTAGCCGCGCTCGGAGCTCACCCAGCCCGCGACCAGTTCAAGGTAACCCCGAGCTGAGAGTTCAGTCCTCGGCTCTGTCTTGGCAGCCGGCTTCTCCGTTCTAATAGCTGCGAGCTCTCCGACACTCTGACACCCCCGATCCTTCTGTGACCCTGCGGGGTCTGGGGCCACGCTGGCCCCGCGTGGGCTTCACCCCGGTTTAGCCCCTGGAGCAATGTCCCTCAGTGGAACAGACTTTTAAAAGTCCTGATTTTGTGCTCCGTTCCTCCGCCGCTTGCCGGGAGCCGGCCCCTCCCCCCGCGGTCTATCTTCCCGTCGTTTTAGATTCACTTCTCCGCCAGTCCTACCTTTCAGAAAGTGGTTGATTTTCTGTTTCTAGAGTTGCTGTTCTTCTTCTCTTCGCTCTCCCGTTGGATTTGTAGGTGTTTGCTATGTTTAGATAAGCTATCGAGCTGATCTCCTGTTACCTGATGTAGTCTCAGCCTGCTACTTCTCCGCCATCTTGACTCCTCCCCCTGCTTTCATCTTTATCTCAGAGGAAAGAATGCTGAATTATCTGGCACTAGACTATCCTCAAAAATGGGGTCTTACACTTAATCACCCTGCTTGATAGAGGGCTGCGTATTTGTAAAGAGGAGGGTACAGTGGTACAACTAAGTTTTAGACTACTTCATTTGCATCAGAACCCATTTTTCTTGTCCCTCATTATCATTGCAAACACGATTAATCCACAGATAGTGTTGATTCTCATTTATGTTCTATAAAGTGACTGCAAGCTTTGAGTTAGCAAATACTGAACCATGACTCCTAGGGGAGATAGAAGGTTAGGTTTCTGAAAGACTCTGGTCACTTTTTCTTCAACTGATCAGTTTACAATATTGTTTTATGTGTATATCTGTCTATAGGAACTTTATTCAATATGCACAGGCATATCTCATTTTATTGTGTTTCCCTTTATTGCACTTCACAGAATTACACCTTTTATAAATTGAAGATTTGTGGCAACCCTAGGTCGAGCCAGTCTGTTTCCAACAGCATTTGCTTATTACTTCATGTCCTTGTGTCACATTTTGGTAATGCTTGTAATATTTCAAACTTCTTTTATTATTACTATATTTGTTA
Source organism: Meles meles (assembly GCF_922984935.1). Lineage (NCBI taxonomy): Eukaryota > Metazoa > Chordata > Mammalia > Carnivora > Mustelidae > Meles > Meles meles. The sequence continues at coordinate 53,095,942 of NC_060077.1, forward strand.
TCATGATCTATGATCAGTGATTAAGCCTCACTGAATGTTTAGATGATGGTTAGTATATTTTAGCTACAAAGTGTTTTTTCATTTAAGTATATACCTTGTTCTTCCATACACAATTCTACTGTATACTGGACTATAGCACAGTGAGTGCGCTTTTATATGCACTGGGAAAACAAACAAGCAAACAAATTTGGCTTGGCTTTATTATAATATTCACTGTATTGCAATGGTTTGGAGCTGAAACTGCAATATCTTCAAGGTATGCCTATACTGTGGATTCATTAACATTGAACTCACAACTAACAAAACTGTAACTCATGCCTGGACAAGACTTACCTAACATTCATTTTCTTTGTAAGGCAGATCACAGCTTTCTTGCACTTATCAACACTACATAGCACTTCCACATTATACTCAAGGGCTATTTTCGAACAGTGTAATGACCAATACAAAAGGAAAAATATGCAAAAATTTGGCACTTACTAGATTGTGAAAAGGGCACTGTTTATAGTAGGAGAGTTGAAACACGAAGGCAGAGTACTGCCTTGTTCAACCTCAAGAGGAATGGGCACACTGGGTGACCCCATGTTTCACCACTCTGCACATGTCTATGAATGACGGCAAAAGGTCCTTGAGCATTGTCTTTGAGGTTGCAAATAAATTTTACTAAGTAGTGAATTTGTAAACATGGAATCCACAAAAAGTAAGGGTCGACTGTATTTAGTGGGTTACTCATATATTCTTCATGGTAAATGTGACAGTCTTTGTCATAAAAGTACTTGCTATCTGGTGGATATGAAAAATTAGAAGAGGCAATGTCTACTGGATTGCACTGCCCTCTGAACACTTTAGTTGACCTGAATCTCTACTGTCATCCAGTATTGAACTGATTTGAATGGTTGGCATCAATCATTCCGAAGCTGGAACAGATAGATCCTTTTACCCAGTGAGGCTGGATAGCCTGACTGCTCTGTACTATCAGACTGCGCACCTGGATCAGATTACTGATGCCCATCTTTACCCGGCCAGCTGTTTCTGTAAGTTTTCACATATTCAATATCCCATATCTAATGTCAATTATCTTGGGGGACGTAGAACAATATAGATCTTTACCAAATAGATTTCTTCTTTACCTCTTCAAAACCTTTTCTGCCACCCATCTCCACATCAACTAGAAAATTTACAAACAAATCTAATCAGAGGTGCCTAATTATAAAATCACCTACAGATCATTTTGAAAAACAAAAACAAAGCAAAACAATAATTTCTCCCAAAATATATATCAGAATTTCCAGGGGAAGGTCTTGAAATTCTATATTCTTATCAAGTGTTCTATAATGATTTCTATGACTACGCAAATTCTCACTCTTAATATTTTTCCCAAAACTTTGAAAATTTGGAGAAGAGTAAAGAGAAGAAAATAAGATTCCTGACTCAAGGTTTCCTTTAGGTCCATTTGAACCCAGGTTTTTAATTGAAAGTAGCTATCAGAAAGGCTCAGCCTTAGATAATTTTCACATAAGTAATGTTAAAGACATATTAATGGAATTGCAATGGATAAATCAGTTAGAAGTATATGTTATGGCCCTGGCTTGCCTGTAAGGAAGTAGCAATATTTGGTGTAAAATATTTAATATATTCGATTTGAGACTCACTCTTTCTAGTGCTTTCTTGATCTTACCAGAAGACATCAACAGAAAATTTTTAGCAATTACATCAAAATTACCTGCCTCTTAGCAATTGTAAGACAGAAGGACACAATTAGTGTGAGATGAATTTCTGTAATAGATATACTAACATGTGAAGCAAACAAATTAACAAAGACATCAAAAAAGTGGAAAATAGTCGATAAATTCAGGTTATTATATTATTACATTACACTAATTTATTTCATATAAATTATAATTGCCCCAATCATGTTAAAGAATATTGTCCCAACTACAAAAAAGTAAATTGAGATAGTCCTAAATAGAGAATATGTCCCCATTTGCGTAGACTTCTATGATATTTTTAAGCTCTAACTAAAAACAACACAAAACAAAACAAAAAACTGTCCTCTTTTTTTTCTAACTTGTATTACCTCCCTCTTAACTATTTTCTTTCTATTTTCCTTCATATCCTTTACCTGCCCCCAGCTGGATTTCGATTATTCATTTGAAGTCTTATTAACATCCTTGTGCTGTGGTTTGAATGTTTACTGCTGTAGTTACTCCTCTGAAGCACATCATGGAAAGATGCTGTTTTCTTTATTAAGAGCTCTGTAGGGTGCCTGGGTGGCTGAGTCGGTTAAGCATCTGCCTTCTGCTCAGGTCACAATCCTGAGGTCCTGGGATTGAGTCCCGACACCGGCTCCCTGCTGAGCAGGGAGGCTGCTTCTCCCTCTGCCCCTCCCCCCCCACTTGTTTTCTCAATCTCTCTGTCTCACTCTCTGTTTCCTAAATAAATAAATAAAATCTTTTAAAAAAATAAATAAAGACCTCTATATTTACTGAATCCCAGATTCTGGCTTTTCATGGATCACTTTCTTCTAGGATAATTAGTCCAAGTTAGTGATCCCCAAACTCTGGCAAATCGGAATCTTCTGTGGGACATCTTAAAAACAGCTACTACAGCTGTATTTTAGCTTCTGAGTGAGATCCTGAATGGGATCTAAGGATGGGAGGGCAGGGTGCATCATGAGGACGTGTGCTCTGGCACTCTTAGACTTATTCACAAGAAAGGCATCTGTACCCACATTTTCTGCCCTGGCTGCACTGACTTCAATTGTGACATCTTTTTTTTTTTTTTTTAAGATTTTATTTTATTTTTTTTTTTGACACACAGAGAGAGAGAGATCACAAGTAGGCAGAGAGGCAGGCAGAGAGAGAGGGGGAAGCAGGCTCCCCGCTGAGCAGCAAGCCCAATGCGGGCCTCTATCCCAAGACCCTGAGATCATGACCTGAGCGGAAGGCAGAGGCTTAACCCACTGAGCCACCCAGGCGCCCTCAATTGTGACTTCTTAATAGGCCTGATGCTGCCACTCCAGATTTCTATTCCTAATAACTAAAGGTGCCATTGATTCATAGAATTTATTTGTTTCATTTTGATAAATGGAACAAATCAAACAGTATTTTCAGCTAAGAAATTTAACTTCCACATGCTAATAAAAAAATATGTGTGAATTAGTTAATATGACCATTTACAGGTTGGGAAGATGCATTTTAATTCTTTTCTGAGAAAATACCTTTAGCAAAAGATTACATTAATAAGGGAATTCCAGGTTATAAGCTGGAAGTGATTCTTTTATCTTGATTAGTTTTTGGAACCTTCAAATCAGATCCAGAAATTGGTCTCCAATTTTGCCTCTGTGCCTGACTAATCTATTACCACTTTTAGAAACCACAACCTTTAAGAAGCCTATCTCAGTTATTTGGTATTATATCCTAATTCTCCTCCCCTCAGGGTAATTTAATCTTTTCCTTTTTTAATAATACCAAACAATGCAGTAATCAAAATGTTATGTATGAATGAAGGTGGTTTTGTAGCCTTTTGTTCTATTATAAGAATAAAGAAAACTGAATTCAAGAAACATATTCACATGTTCTAAAAAATTGCATAGCATAGTTTGGATGCTGCATGTGATTTGCCATTAAAACAAATCAATAATGAAACCCTTTAAACATTGAAGCCATCAAACACAGCTGAATAACATTAATTGGAAATCATGGTATATTTTATAAATCAAAGATGGAAAATCGATAACAAGGTTGAAGGTGCACCTGTGGTGATCATTCTTGGTTGCATTCTCTTGACAAGTGACCACATAATATTGATTGGGAAGAAGCTTATATTGAATAGATGGTATAAACTGATGTCTGGGCCATTCACTGCTTACAGCCACAAAGAAGAATGGGTCTTAATGAATTGGTCCCCTTATGTGTACATAATTACATAAGCAAACAAGAATTACTCATGTGAGAGTAGTGGTATTGTTAATTAAATGGTTAGTATATGTTGGATTGTATGAAATTGAAGACAGGAACTGCTGTCATTAATCATAGAATCTTGGAAAAGTACTTTAGAGACTCTAATTCAACATTCTTATGTTATAGTGGGGAAAAAAGAGACATGGCAGACAAAATGATTTGATCAAGCCAAAATAATAGGCAATGTCTAGATTTAGAACCAAAGAAAATATTCTTTCTGTTTCTGATGTATGAATGTAATATCTAGGAACTAAGCACATCTAATTAAATAACATATATACTGCAAAATATATTTTATGAGTTGGCTTACTAGAATTTGGATTATATTTTACCAGAAGTAGAACTTTATTTAAAAGCTAGATCTCCAGAGAAATCCACAAAATTGTGCATGCCAAAGCCCATCTTTCCTTCTGCAATTGGAAAGAAGACTGGCAATACTTTTTCATTTATGTAACTTTAAGAACAAAACATAAAATTCTAAAATGATTTGTTATAAATTTATTTATTTTTATTTTTTTATTTATTTATTTTTTTTATTTGTTATAAATTTAAATAGTCACAGTGAATAACATTTCTAGTATGCTTTCTAGGTTGACATGCTACAGTATGTGTCTACACTTTTTACTACTGCAAAATTTCAAATTCATTTTAAACGTAAAACAAAGACTGGAATTGTGCTTTAAGGAATCCCAGTTAACCTAAGTATATATTGGTTTTATGAACCACTGGCCCCAAAATATGTATTTCAAGATCCCTTGCATGTTGTATAGATTCCTTCATTTTCTTAAAAAAGGAATAGGCTTTATTTATTTCCATCCTAATCTCAGTTAACTATTTCCCTTGACTTTCAAAACAAATAGTGATTCATTGTCATCTTCTAATACATATTATAAGTTACCATGGACAACTTTATGCTTCTAGTGTTTCCACTCACAAACTGTAATTAGATTTTTTCCCTCTCCAACCCTAATTCTCACTAACTCTATGTATCATTTACCTATTGCTTTCTAACGAACCACCCCAAAACTTAGTGGCTTGAAGCAACCATTTATTTAGCTCATGTTCTGTGTGTTAACAATTTGTCGTGGTCTCAGGTGGGTTGGTCTCAACCACCTCTGCTGGTCTCAACCAAGAGACCAACCAAGAGACTTAAGTAAATACAGTGAGCTGCCAGTAGTTGGAAGGCTCTGCGGCTTGGATTGGCTAACTTTAGTTGGTGATGACAGAAGTGACTGGACCACATGTTGCCTATCATACAGGAGGCAGCCAGGGCTTTGCCATATGGTGGTGGCAGCTGGGATTTAAAGAGTATAAGTAGAGGAAAGACCTCCGTGTGCAACAGCTGTTTAGTCTCTGCTCCCATCATACTGCTAATGTTCTGTCGGCCAATAAAAGTGGCATAGCCAACCCAGAATCAAGGGATGAATTAACAGTCACCATTTCTTAAAAGGAAGGGCTGCAAAATCACACCACCAGAGCATAGGTGCAGAGATGAGAAAAATTTGTCATTTTTGCAGTCTATCACACATTGATCCTGTTATGACTACTTAGTTGCCTGAATAAAATGTCAGAAAAATTGCCTAGATCCAAGTCCCATATCTAGTCAATTTTAGAGAACTATTCAAGCCAAATATATTTTACTCCAAAGAGTAAATCCATCTTATGATAGATCTTAAATATGTCTCATACCTCTTCCTTCTTTCATCTTCACTGTAGGTCAAGCCACCGTTTCTGATCTGGATATAATCTCCTTCCAACTGATCTTCCTGTTTCCAACTCCCCTATCTGCAATACATTTTCCATGAAGTAATCTGAATGATATTTTAAAATGTAAATGAAGTCATGCTATTTTCCTAATTTAAACATTCCAGGAATTGTCGTCCTCTTACTTAGAAAATAAAAATCCAAATTTCTTGATCTCACTATAAGCTCTTCCCGCTTGCTTTGTTCCCTATACAGACATTATATCCTGCTCAGGATTCATTATGCTTGACCCACACTGGCCTGTTTATTGTTTCTCTAATACATTGAGTTTATTCTCCTTAAAAGTATTTGTTTTGGCTGCTCCTGAAGACAGAGCTTCTGAAAGGAAAACTCTTCTCTCTTGGACTACTTGGCTTTCTCTCATTATGCAGGCTCACTGACAATGCCAACTTCATAGAAAGGACTTTCTTAACTGTTTTCAGTAAAGTAACCATGCTTTTCCCTGCTATATAGGGTCCTTCATAAAGGCAATTTATTATATTATATTGAGACTGGACACAAGAAAATGGTGTCAATATAAAAGACTCATTAGTAATCGTCTTGTACATATGTTTACTTTTATAACATCTATTTTTTTTAAGATTTTATTTATTTACTTGGCAGAGATCACAAGTAGACAGAGAGGCAGGCAGGGGCGGGGGGTGGGGGGAGCAGGCTCCCTGCTGAGCAGAAAGCCAGATGCGGGGCTTGATCCTAGGACCCTGGGATCATGACCTGAGCCAAAGGCAGGGGCTTTAACCCACTGAGCCACCCAGGCACCCCTAACATCTATTTTTTTGCCATCCTTGTAAACCAAATAACAGTGGAGACCTTATCTCTCATAATCATTAATATATACTAAACAAAGGTCCAGTGTTTAACACAATATTTGTTGAATTAAGAAATGACATGTTGGTGGTGTATATTATGGAGGGCACATAATGCTTGAAGCACTGGGTGTGGTGCGTAAACAATGAATTTTGGAACACTGAAAAATAAAATTAAAAAAAAAAGGAAAAAAGAAATGACATGCTTCACATTTTGGAAAACACCATGCAAAATAACAGGACGCTTTCCACATCTTTGGTAGCTTTCAGTAATGAGCTGAAGGCCAAGTGTTCCAAAGCTCATTCTCCTCAGAGTTTTTCTTTGATGAGAGTCTCTACACGATAGTGGAACATGATTCCGAAAGGATTAAAGCTGTCATGCATAGGGCATTTAGGCCAGGTATGACTTCAGGGATGCCTACATAACCAAAGGGGAAACAATGGTCTTTGAAATTAATTTCCTCTAACTTTAAATAATATATCCTTACCAGGTATGACAAGGGAGAAATGATAAAGGTTGAAGACTATCGAAGACCTGAATGATGGAAGGAAGTAAATACTGAATGGAGAAATATGATAGAATTGTAGATTTAGTGACACAGAAGACAAACTACATTGGCTTGCTTTGATTAACCCTATTTCCCTTTAACTTGGTAAAGATAAAAATATAAGCTACATCTGGAGTATTTTTGTCATTCCTGACTGAAAATACAGACAGCTGTGTTTTAGATGATTTATGAATATTTTTAACGCAGATTGTGTAAAGAGTTTCAGTCTCAGTGGAATAAAGTATGCTTGACAACAGAGTTATAACTAGAAGGGCTTTTAAGAATAGAGTTATGGAGATTAAGGAATGTGTCCTAGATTTATAAGAGTATACACAAAATAATTCAGTCTTATAATTACCTTAGAAAATTGGTAAAGAGAAGAAAATAAATTTTTAAACTTAGTGCTGCATTTTGGGGTATTTTTAAAAAAATGTTGTGTGGGCCTGGTAACAAAATGGAATTCTTGAGATTGTTTATGTTGGAGTATTGACATTTCCAGGAGATTTGTGATATATCAAAATGTCTAAAACAGTCTATTTTAAACGTGGACTAGAGGGAGCATATATCTTGCTTAGTTGAATTCTCAGTTGAGTAATGTAGGACACTTGATTTATTTACTGTATACTATGCATAGATGTATGCATATTGTATATATATCTGTGTGTGTATTTATTTTTGAACACTTTTTTTATTGGAATGGAAATATCCTGTTCCTAGACTTATCAAAATTTTTATAGAACTATATTACTAAACTTAGTAATAAAGATTTTTTAAAATTGTGCTACCTGGTTCTGTTTTCCTGTATTTAGACCCCTGAATATTGCAGATTTTGAAATATAAATATACACTCAAGTAGACTAAGAATATTTAGGAATCAACATACTTATTCATTAAAGCTACGCTATTGAATATCTACCAGATGGAGGGACTAGATGAGTAACTATGGAAAATATAAGATAAGAAGACAATTTATTAAAAATTAAATTATTTTAAAAAGTAAATTATTTTTTTAGTAAAGGAAAAAAGTAAATTATTTTCTAAAAGTGAATTATTTTTTTAAAAAGTAAATTTTTAAAAAAAGTAAATTACTTTTTAGTAAAGATAATACACATTCACAAATTAGTATTTTTAAGAGTAAATTATTTTTATTTTTATTTTATTTTATTTTTTCAGTGAGTTATTTTTTAGTAAAGATAATACACATTCACAAATCAGTAAAGTGTAAACCAAAAAGTGCTGTGTATAATTAAATTTTGTGGTATACATTTTATGGAGTATAGATTTATATCTCAATAAATCTTTTAAAAACACTATGTAGGGGCACCTGGGTGGCTCAGTGGGTTAAGCCTCTGTCTTCGGCTCAGGTCATGATCCCAGGGTCTGGAATCGAGCCCCACATCAGGCTCTCTGCTCAGAAGGGAGCCTGCTTCCCCCTCTCTCTCTGCCTGCTTCTCTGCCTGCTTGTAAACTGCTTCTCTGTCAAATAAATAAATAAAGTCTTTAAAAAAAAACACTATGTAAAAATGATATTTACAGAAACATGATAAATCGAGGTTGATTCTTTGAAGGCTGATATCAATTGGTAGGCATGAGCACACACTGTGTGTTTCTTACTATTGACATCTATTCTTTTCAGGGTGTCCTTTGTTCTGGCTGGTGAATATAGAGGTTTCATCAGTTTTTAAGAATTTGATCATCAGCAGGTAGAGAGCTTGGAGTATAAAATTCAATGTGTTAAATGTTCTAAAAAAAAAAGAAGAGAGAGAGAGAGAGAAAGCAACATGAAATAATAGATGGGTTTATTAAGTAGAAAAAAGAAAACTATAAAAAGGAATCAAATAGAAATCTGAAAAATAAAAAAGACACAATAACAAAGATTAAGACTCTAATTGATGGGGGGGGGGGTGCATGCCTGGGTGGCTCAGTCATTAAGTGTCTGCCTTCAGCTCAGGTCATGATCTCACGGTCCTGGGATGGAGCCAAGCATCAGGCTCTGGGCTCAGCAGGAAGCCTGCTTCTCACTCTCCCTCTGTTGTTCCCCCTGCTTGTGCTCTCTCTGCTACCGTCTCTCTCTATCCAATGAATAAATGAGATCTTTAACTTTAAAAAAGACTATAATTGATGGGCTCATAACTAGGTTCAGTACAGTTGAATTCACAATCAGTGAACTTAAAGATAGAAACATGAAATAGAAACCACAAAGAGAAATAAACACACACACACAGACACACACACACACCCTGCAGAGAATCTAAGAACCATGGGTTAATAATAAATGGTTTGATATATACATTAGGCAACCCAGGAAAAGGAATGAAAGAGAGCATAAGGAAGAAGAAATATTTGAGGAAAAAATACTCAAGAATTTTCTATAATTAATGAGAGTGATCGAACCACAGTACAAGAAACTAAGGAAACATTAAACAAAATAAACACCAAATGAACCACACCTAAGTGTATCACACTCAAACAAATAAAAAACAAAAGAGAAAAAAAGAAATATTACATACAAAGGAATAAACATAAGGGTTTGTACGGACATATAACTGACTGTCTTTAAAGTCAAAAAAAATCAACCCAGTTCTACATCCAGTGAAACAGCCTTTCAAAATGAAGCAAAATAAAGTTTCCACAGAGAAAAACTGAGGGAACTCATTGCAAGTAGATCAATTTTATGAGTGATGTTGAAAGTTCTTCACAAGAAAGAATATGATACTATACAAAAACTTTAATGTTCACAAGCAAATGAAGTACATTTGAAATATAATAAATGATAATAAAATAAACTTTTTTTCTTATTTTAATTGCTCTGAAATATAACTGACTATATAAAGCATAAATGATAGAAATGTATCATATGCTTATGACATATTAAAAGAACATCTTATAACAACATTAACACAAAAGGCACAATAAGAATTTTGGAATATATTTTTTTAAGATTCTTAACACATAAAATGGTATAATATTATTTAAAGTTACAGGAAAATTGCATTAACTAAAGACGTATATTATAAACCTAAGGCAAGCAATAAAACTTTTTAAAAAAGAAGTATTAACAATGTCAATAGAAAAGATAATAAAGAACAATGAAAAATGCTCAATCTAAGAGAAAGCAGGAAAAGTGGGAGGGGGAATAACAAAAGACAGAAGAGATAGAAAATAGCTACTAAGATTTGAATCCAACAAAATAAAAAACGTTACACTAAATATGAATTAACTGACCCACCAATAAAAGGCAGAAATTGCTATATTGGACAGAAAAGCAAGGCACAAATCTGTTCTTCAAAAATCCATTTTAACATAAATATATAAATAACATAAGGAGAATTTTCAACAAGGGTGCTAAGACAAGTTAAGGTGAAAATAAAAGCCTTTGCAATGCATAGTGACAGAACATCTGGTAAGTCACATGCTAAAGCATGAAATTGGACAACTACCTCACAATAGTGTACAAAAATTTATTCAAATGAGTCATGAGGGAGCCTGGTCAGCTCAGTCAGTTAAGTATCTGACTCTTGGTTTCGGCTCAGGTCATGATCTCAGGGTTGTGAGATGGAGCTTTGTGTTGGCTTCTGCACTCAGCACAGAGTCTGCTTGAGGTTCTCTCTCTCTCTCCCTCTGTCCCTCCTCCTGCTCTTTAAATAAATAAATAATAATAAATAAAATTGTTAAAAATATATAAACAGAAAACAAAAACAAAATGAGGCACAGGTCCAAAGGTAAGAGCTAACGCTATAAAAGGAAACAAGATATTTTCATGATCTTGTATTAGAAAATGGTTTCTTGAGTGTGACACCAAAAACAACAACAACAAGAGATAAACTGGACTTCACCAAAATGAAAACTTGGTGTTTTAAAAGATGTAGTCACAAAGGTGAAGACAGCTCAAAAAATGGAAAAAAAATTGCAAAAATATCTGATAAGAGACTCGTATTCAGAATATGTAAAGAATAATTATAATTCAATACTAAAAAGACAACCCAATTTTAAAATGTTCAATCTGAATAGACATTTCTCTAAAGAAGATATACAAATGGTCAATAAGATCATGAAAAGATGCTCAACTTTGCCAGTCATTAGGGAAATGTAAATTAAGACCACAAGGAAATATCAATTCCCACCACTAAAACCAGAAAAGGTAAAATAAAAAGACAGATGACAGTAAGTATTGGTGAGAAAGTGGAGAAATTAAAAGGAATGACTTCTAAGAGGCATGGGGTTTCTTTTAGGGTTAACAAAATGTCTTAAAATTAGATTGTGGTGAATATTAAATATTCATATAACTGTATGAACATATTAAAGAACTAAACTGTGAAATTTAGGTAAGTGAATTTTATGGATGTAAATTATATATTAATAAAGTTGTTTTTGTAAGTATAAAGATGAACAAAGATACAGTAATTTGACATCAATCTAAGCAGCTATATAACTGTATTAATATCAGATGAAGTAGACTCAGAGGAAGAATATCATCAGGGATAAACTGCCCAATTTCATAAAGCCAAAACGTCCATTAATCAATAGGGCATAATTAATATAAATGTATATGCACCTATCAACAGAGCTTCAAAACAAATGAAGCAAAAACTGACTGGACTGAAACAAAAAAGAGACATATCTACAATTACAGTTGAAGACTGTAGTACTTTTCTCTCAGTAATTGATAGAACACAAAGAAAATCATCAGGACGTAGGGGATCTGTAAAAGATTATTAACCTATTAGAGCTGATTGACATGTGTAGAAAATCCCACACAACAAAAGCAGAACACTCATTTTTTTCAAGTACACATGTAACATAAACCAAGAAAGACCATATTCTGGGCCTTAAAACAATATAAATATAATTTAATTTAATAAATATAAAAATAAATATAAATTTAATTTATATTTAATAAATATAAAAACTATACAAAGTATATCCTTACATACATATCTATACAAAGTATATCCTTAAAACATAAGGGAATTAAATAAAAATCAATAATAGAAAGATATAGATAGATAGATACATAGCTATGTATCTCTATTTGGAAGTTAAGCATCACACTTATATAACATGGGTCAAATAGGTAGTCTCAAGGGAAATTAAAATATATTCTTCATTTTATGAAAATGAAGGAGAAAAAAACCCAACATGTAAAACTTGTATACAGATCATAGATGACTTATGGTAAATGTATAACATTTAATACCTTTGTGAGAACTTAAGAAAGCCTAGAATAAGTGGGGCACCTGGGTGGCTCAGTGGGTTAAAGCCTCTGCCTTCGGCTCAGGTCATGATCTCAGGGTCCTGGGATCGTACCCCGCATTGGGCTCTCTGCTCTGCGGGAGCCTGCTTCTCCCAGTCTCTCTCTGCCTGCCTCTCTGCCTACTTGTGATCTCTCTCTCTCTCTCTCAAATAAATAAATAAAATCCTTAAAAAAAAAAAAAAGCCTAGAATAAGTAAGCTAAGCTTCTACTTTAAGTAGAGAAAGAAGAGAAAATCAAATCCAAATAAGAATGAGGAAGGAAACTACAAAGACAAGAGCAGAAATAAAAGAAATTGAAGAAGAGAAACAACACAAAATCAACAGAACTGAAATTTGGTTCTTTGAAAAGATTAGTAAAATTGATAAATGCCTAGGCAAATTGGCTAAGGAAAAGGGAGAAGACTCAATTTACTAATACCACAAATGAAACAGTGGGTATCACTACAGATACACATACTTTACAAGGATAATAAAGAAGTTCTATGAATAATTCTATGGCCATATCTTAAACACTTAGATAAAAGGGAACAATGCCTCAAAAAGCAAAAACTACCAAAATTCACTGAAGAAATAGTATGAATGATACTATGTATATTAAAGAAATTATAATCACAGTAAAAAAGTCTTTAAAAAAAACTATCAGTTTAACAGGAGAATTTTATTAAATATGTAAAAAAAAATTCCAATGAAAAAGAACTCTTCAACTCATATCAGGATGGATTATCCTATCAGATAATAATAATACAAGAAAATTACAGATCTTTGTCCCTCATAAACATAGATACTAAAATCATCAAAAATTACCATATCATATTTAATAATATATCACAATCAAGTAGATTTATCCCAGAAATTTAAAGTTGTTTAACATTTAAATCAATATCATTCACCAAATAAAATTTCTAGAGAAGAAAAAATATGATCACCTTAGTAGGTGTGGAACATGCCTTAATAAAATTAAACATCCCTCTATGATTTTTTAAAAAACTATCTGTTCTTGGAATATAATATTTACAGGACAACAGCTGTTTCACACCTGAACTGAGTCAACTCTGCTAGGCATTCCTGGATATCTAATTTTGATTCTTAGATCAGATAAAGTTTGTGGATCCACTAACCAATTACCTAGTGATTTTAATTGTAATTATAATTATATTAATTAATTATAATTACATGATTATAATTAACTATTTCTTAATATTTATATATTAATTTATTATTTATAATTATGGTTATAATTACATAAGGTTCTGTTTAACGTCTGAAACTCCCTCAGTGTCACCAAGAACTGGTATGGCTTTTAACTTGTGTAATTCTTTAGACAACCTGATTTGGTTATATGGCCAGTGGGCCATTAGAGACTCTGTTGAGAAGTTCATGAGCTCTCCTGAGGCCAAGATTTTTTGTACAAATTTTGATTATTTAATCTGGAGACAAAGTGCATCTTATGTCAGTAAGAAGGGCACTATAGAACTGCACTTCGATGTCTCTCAAGCTCCTGACACATATACTTTGCTATTATCAAAGCCTTACCTGAGTGTAGGTAGAATATAGTCACAGTAGAGTATAAAATAGCATAACACACCTACAGTATAGTCTAGAAAGAACAGGTAAAATATACCTGTTCTGTGACATCTTTTGAGTTAAATTACTAAATGTGTAAGTGTTGTAGGAGAGAACTTCTTTAACCTGGTATGGAAACTCACAAAAATTCAAAGCTAATAACAACACACTTAATAGGGACAAACTGAATTCCCTTCAGATTCAGGACAACATAATAATGTGCTCTCATCAATACCATCTAACTTTCTACTGGAAGTCCCAGTTAGTGCAATTAGGCAAGGAAAAAATAAACACATATAGACTGGAAAGTAAGAAATAAACCTATTTCTTTTGGCACACAACATGGTGGAATATGCAGAAAAGCCCAAAGTACAAAAAGTCTCAAGAAATAATTTTATGATTTTACCAAGGTCGTAAAACATAAGGTTGTAGGATACAAAATCAACATCGCAAAATCAATTTTGAAAAATAGCATTTTTAAGATACTGTATGGATAAAGACTTAAAAAACTATAACACACAAATACTATATTTCCTAGTTAGTAAATTTCTTTAGCAATCTTGAAATTACTTTATATGCATATAAGAACTGAAGAAATAGGCAAATATATTTTTGGTACAGAGAACCAAGTTTTTCATTGTAAAGAAAGGAGTTGCAAATAAAGAAATTTTGAAGACAAGAAAAAACACCAAGTTTCAACTAGAGGTATTAGAATCAATTCACTTTTTAAACATACACATACAGAATGCGTATACAGAATTAAGTTCCTTATAGATTTTGGATACTAGCCCTTTATCTGATATGTCGTTTGCAAATATCTTCTCCCATTCTGTCAGTTGTCTTTTGGTTTTGTTAACTGTTTCCTTTGCTGTGCAAAAGCTTTTGATCTTGATGAAATCCCAATAGTTCATTTTTGCCCTATAACATGTGTATGCATGGGTTGTATACATACCTGTGCTTCATAGCCCTGTATAGTAAGAAAATTAGCCATGACACATTAAGAGCAATGAAATAGTTCCCGAGTATTAATTTCTAAATATTATTTTCCAATAGATCTCCTTAGATAGGTCAATACCTCTAGGGGATGGGCAGGGAAAATACAGAGGAGCCTGGGACATCTGGTATTCCAAAAAAGTGAGGTCATGTTCTTAAAAGACGAGGCTATATTGGAAGGCATAGGGATGAGCCTGAAAGTCACTGCTAATGGCCAAACTCTGATACTATGAACACCAAACTAAATAACAATATTATTGATTATAACCTGCAGAATAAAATGAATATCTATGAGTAATTTTATATATAAATTTTAATATAATTTTAATATAAATAAATAATGTAATAAATGAACTGGGAGGAGAGATAGCACTTAAAAAAAAAAGATTGTATTTATTTATTTATTTGAGAGAGAGCATGTGCACAAGCAGGGGAAGGGGTGGGGGAGAGGGAGAAGCAGACTCCCCAGTGAGCAAGGAGCCTGACGCAGGGCTTGATCCCAGGAACCTGAGTCATGACCTGAGCTGAAGACAGCCACCTAACCAACTGAGCCACCCAGGCACTCCGAGATAGCTCTTTTTCACAAAAGAATGCTAATTAAAAAATGGAATGAGAGAAATGAAAATCGCCGTTAGAGCATCACAGTAGTAATTGTTGTGGACCCAATAATTTGATGGTTGCTAAAATTTATGGATGAAGACTTCATTAGAAATGAGATATCTGCATAATCTGAAATTACCTTCCTCCTAATAATTATACATTGCAAAGGAAAAAATCTTAACTTTACAGGGGAGGAATCTGGCATACACCATTTTAATCAAGTGATCAAGGTTAACCTTACCATTGATAAGACATAATTCTATCTTGTAGCCCTTGATATGATGCAGTGAGAAAGGGATATCACTTCTGCGGTATTCTTGCCTTTCTACAATCTAGTCTAATCATAACGTAACAGATATCAAACAAACCCTAACAGAGGGACATTCTACCAAAATAAACTGACTATTAATCTTCAAAAGTGTCAAAGTCCATGAAATTCAAGGGAAGTCAGAGAAATTGTCACAGATTTGAAGAAACCAAGGAGATCTGAAAGCAATTGCAATGCCAACTACATGGATAGGATATTGGGGGAAAGAAGATATAAATGGAAATACCGGTGAAATGAAAATAAGTCTATAATTTTGTTAATAGTATTGTACCAAAGTTATTTCTTGGTTTGGCACTCTGATTATGTAGTGAAGCTATGTGAAGCATGCATAAAAATTATCTGTAATATTTTCAGCTTGTAAATTCAAAATTATTTCAAAATAAAATATAGAGAAAGAAACCTAACATCCCTGAAAGCAGATATTATATTGAAAGTGATAATTACTATTATACACATAAAAGCCAAAAACTAAACATAATTAAAAAATTGCTTAAAAACCACAGGTTGAGAAAGTCATCTCTCCTTCTATATGTTCTTACCAGTGTGAGACTGTGTATGTGTGTATATGTGTGTGGGTAAAACAGTCTGGTTTGTGTGTGTATATGTTTTTCTGTATACTGCTTCTTTTG
Source organism: Meles meles (assembly GCF_922984935.1). Classification (NCBI taxonomy): domain Eukaryota; kingdom Metazoa; phylum Chordata; class Mammalia; order Carnivora; family Mustelidae; genus Meles; species Meles meles. Next base: position 53,112,389 of record NC_060077.1, read on the forward strand.
TGGTTGATAATGACACAATTCAGAATTGAAAAAAACAGTAAGTCAGTTTTTACAAGTGGAATAAGAGATTTGCCCACTAATGGGATGTGCTTCTCTCTCTCATATCTAATTTGCCTTGGAGAATTGCTAGACTTTCACAAATCAGTCAACATCACATCTCTCAACAAAGATAGTTTCTTTTAGAATTTGACTCATACCACCTTAGAATTACGTGATTAAAGTGGGAGAGGAACAATTCCTCAAAAGAATGATGCATTTTCCAGAAGGGTAGCATATGACACAGAGAAAATAGTTAAATATCTTCATACTTAAATGAGATATATTTTTATAGAATACCAAGAAAAGGAAAAGCAAAAAATAGGGACAATGAAATAGCACAATGAAATTTGAAATATTATTTTTGTGACAGTTTAATAATGGTATTTTATAAGTAATAAAACAAGAAATATTAATGAGTCACACCATGTACTATCTGAAAGGGATATTCTTCTTTTTCTTTCAAGATTATGCTAACTAACTTGAATTTGAAAGGGATATTCTTTGAAAAAATGACAAAAAAATTAAAAATAATGCTTCAAAATGTTCATGGAGGATTTAAAATTGTGCTATTGATTTAAGTAACTATTTCTGTAACTTCTGTTGCACTTTGTTCCACTGCAAAAATAAAGCATCCTGGAACTAACAAGTTAACATAACAACATTGCAGGATACAAGGTTAATATACAATAGTCAATTATTTTTCTATTTATCTGCAATGAACAAACATAGCCTGAAATTAAAAACACGGTACCATTTATGTTAGCATTCTGAAAAATGAAATACTTTGTTGTAAATCTAACAAAATATGTGTAAGATCTATATGAGAGAAACTACAAAACTCTGATAAAATCAAAGAAGAACTAAATAAATAGAGGGACATTCTATGCTCACAGATAGGAAGACACAATATTATCAAGTTCTTTCCAACTTTATTGGTAGATTTAATATAAATCCAAAAAAGCCCTAGCAAGTTTATGAATATTGAAAATATTGAAAACAGTCTAAAATGTATGTGGAGAAGCAAAAGACCCAGAATAGTCAACATAGTATGGAAGAAGAACAAAGTAGGAGGACTGACACCACTTAACTTGAAGTCTTACTCTGAAACTACAGTAATCAAGTAATTGAGACAGTGTGGTATGATGAAAGAATAGACAACTAAATCAATGAAATAGAGTGGACTGCCCCCCAAATAGACTCATATAAACATAGCCCATGATCTCTGAAAAGGAGCAAAGACAATGCAATAGAACAAAAGCAATTTTTTCAGCAAACGGTTCTGGAAAAACTAGCCATGCACATGCAAAAAGTAAAACACACCAAAGCAACAAAAATCAGACACAAACCTTACATGCTTCACAAAAAGTAACTTAAAATGTATCATAGAGCTAAACATAAAACAAAACTATTAAACTCCTAGAAGATAACATAGGAGAAACTCTAGACAACAATGGGTGTGGTGATAACTTTTAAGACACTACACCAAAATATGACACATGAAGAAAATAGCAGATAAGGCAGACATTGGAATTAAAAACTGCACCATGAAAAGCAATGTCAAAAGAATGAGAAGACAAGACATAGCCTGGGAGGAAATACAAAAGACACATCTAATAAAGGACCAGTATCTAAAAGAGTCAAAGAACTCGTAAAACTCCACAAAAAGAAAACAAACCTAATTAACGCATGAGTCAAAGACCTTAATAGATATCTCATCAAAGCAGATATGCTGAATGCAAATAACGTATAAAATATGCTTCACAAGGTATGTCATCAGAGAAATGAAAAATAAGATAAAACAACAATGAAATACCATTACACACTTATTAGAATGGTCAAATTTTGTAAAAACAGTAACACCAAATGCTGACGAGGATGCTGAGCAACAGGAACGCTCATTCATTGATGGTGGGAATGTGAAATAAAGTGAAATACAGTTTGGGGGACATTTGACTGAGTTTTTATAAAATTAAACATACTCATACTATACAGTCCAGCAATTTCAATCCTTGGTATTTACAAAAGGAGCTGAAAACTTAGTTCCACACAAAGACCTGCACATGGTTGTTTATAGCAACTTTACTCATAATTACCAAAACTTGGAAGCAACCAAGATGTTCTTCAGTAGGTGAGTGGATAAACTATGGTACCTCCAGGCAATGGGATATTATTCAACTCTGTGGGGGAAAAAAAAAAGAATTATCAAGTCATGAATACACATGGAAGATGCTTAAATACATATTACTAAATGAAAAACACCAATCTGAAAAGGTTACATAAAGTATGATTTCAATTCTAAGACATTCTGGAAAAGAGAACTATGGACACAATAAAAAGATCAGTGTTTGGGGCGCCTGGGTGGCTCAGTGGGTTGAGCCTCTCCCTTCGGCTCAGGTCATGATCCCAGGATCCGGGATCGAGCCCCACATCGGGCTCTCTGCTCCGCGGGGAGCCTGCTTCCTCCTCTCTCTCTGCCTGCCTCTCTGCCTAGTTGTGATTTCTCTCTGTCAAATAAATAAAATATTAAAAAAAAATCAGTGTTTGAGGGGAAGGAGAAATAGGCAGAGTATAGATTTATAAGGAAATGAAAATATGATAGTATAATGTTGGATACATATCATTATTCATTTGTCAAGCTCATAGAATGTACAACATTAAGGGTAAATCCTAAAGATAAGCTATGGGCTCTGAATTATAATGACATGTCGGTGTAGGTTCGTCCATTGTCACAAATATACTGCTCTGGTGGAGGAAGTTGATACACAGGGGAAGCTACTATGCATAGGGGCAGATGATAGGTGTGAAATCTCTGTACCTTCCTCTCAATTTTGCTGTGAACCTAAACCTGTCAAAAACAATGAAGTCTTCTAAAAAATTAAGGCAACAACAAAACACCTACTTGTTAAAGTAACATGCAAGCATAATATATTTCTTTATTTCAAGGCAATAATTTGTCCCTGCACTTACTTATTCTTAGCTCAAGAATGTAATACTATATCTTATGCTATTTGCTATTTTCATTTTTATCTCTTGGATCTATTTGTACAAGGACATGCAGCTATTCTTATATCAGAAATTACTGTTAATCTCTCCCAGGGTTTTGATTTTTAGAAACTTTGGATTTCTCTTTTGAACTTATTTTCCAAATGGTTAAAGGCTTGTTGTGATAATGAAATGTTACCCTGATACGAAGGAAGCAAAACAAGACAACCACAAGAAAGGAAAAAGAAAAAAATAATTTGTGCCTCTACCAATTATAAGAAGTGTGATCCTGAACACATTGCTACTTGACCCTCAATTTTCTTATATTTTAATTGGTAATAAGAAGACCAGCTCCACTAATTTATTTTCGTTCTCATTAGTATCAAATGAGGCAGTATAATACAAAAAGGGCAAACACAGCATAAGAGAAAAACAACAGATTAATACCCTGAGCTAGGCGGTAAGCAAAACCCTTTTAACCTCCTACAGTGTAGGGAAAGCATTTGGTGGTAAAAGAGAACTATCCCTGAGGAAAAGGATTTCTGAGTAGAACAGGACAATCTTCTGTGTGAACTTTATCCTGGAAAAGCACCTCTCCCCTCACCTTCCATGTGAAGATTGAAGTTCTGTGTTTCAGCTAGTGCAATCCATCAGGACAGCCGCAGAAAGTAATTTACAGAAATGTTATAGCAGTCATTTATCTACTGATTTTTTGGAAAGTGTTAGCAGAAACCATTCAAATATTTAGGTAATTCAAGTATATTGGCTGTCACCCAGTCTTCCTGGACCAACTCTGTTTAACCATGTGCTGACTGGTGTGGAGACCCCGTCTCTGCCTTTCAGCGATCACGTGTTCGTGGATTGTGATGAATATTTTGTAGGGAAATCTGTTGTGTTGAGGAGGAGACTGTGGGTGGAGATAGTGTTGGTGGTAACAGTGTACATCCCCCACAAGACAATACCTCATGGTACACATACACAAATGCACACGTGCACACAAGCACTCATTTCTCTCTCTCTCTTTAAAGGCCCCCTTACACCATCCATCTAGCCAAGAAACGGTGCTTTTGTCCATAATTCTTCTCTCCATTAACTGTTTAACCATGCTCCCATATTCTCTAGCTATCTCATATATTCCCTTTTGAAATATCAAATTTCTCTCCCATATATCAAGATTAGTGTAGCTTTTCCTTAGGAAAATGTGGTACCCATTTCAATGCTTGCCCCTGGATTCTTGTATTTCACTTGAAGAGGTATCATTCTCCAAAAGAGTTTCCTCCTGTTAAAAGAATTATTTTACCAGGTGCTAAGAATATATATTTTCTCTAAATGATTACACTAACTATTGAATATTGGATTTCAACTGTCCCACACCATCCCTAGCCTTCTCTTGGATGTTTGTAAAGACTGTCTGTACTTCTGAATAGTTAATAAAGTCTATCAGAGCATAGTATCTGTAGCTCTCCTTCTAGTTAAAATAGGATTTGGTTTTTGTTGCATGTGGGTAATTTTCTGTTTTAGAATTTCAACAGTATTTTGGAAAGCAACTTCATGAACACTAATGTTGTACAGAGATAACATAAACTTGATTTTCACACCTTATTATCCACTCATAGGTAAACTAGTTAGATTTGTTTGTCTTTTGTGTTGTATAGCAAGATCTTGAAAATCGTGTCTCTTTTACATTCTGGACATCTGGAATTGTAGCTTGGATTATAAATCAAAAGCTTGTTTAGGAATAAAGCTAGAATAATCTGAAGAAAACAGAGCTGATAGTACAGATATCATTCCTTTTCTCTAGAACTTTCCTAAGTTTCAGTGATTACTACACTTGGCATTTTTCCAATCAGGTCATGGCAGGAGTATTTATTTTTTCCTTTACAGATAGTGCACAACTGCCAATCAATGGTGTAGCTAGTATATGAGTGAAGGACAGGTCACAGCTAGAGTTGGAAATTATTTAAGAACTATGTTGGGTTGAGAAAAGCTATGCTTATGTTTGGCAACTTAATTCAATTATCTCTAATCTTTAGATAGGTTCTGCAATCATTTTTTGTCAACTTTTTCCCCCAGACTCCAAGACCTCATATTGCACACAGCAGTGGCAGACCCCTTATTGCTGAGAATGTTCTTTTTATTGGTGTATTAATGAAACCAGCGGGAAGAAGTTTCCTAATAGCTTCCTCCTACAAATAGCTCAAAAATAATCCTGGTAAAGGCAATCTCGTAATAGGTACCTCCTGTCTGGTTTGTCTATCGTAGACGTGACGATGCTCATCCCTGACTCTCAGGCAGGATCTGTCCTGTTCAGGTATTAGTCTGTAACAGTGCCTGAGAGATGTTTCCTCCAGGAAGATTACAGGGTGACCACCTGAATCGACACCGCGTAAACATGGGAAGTACCAATTAATTACAAGCAATCCATCTGATGACAATCACACATGGGGACCCATGTTTTATCCTCATTTGCAACACAGTGAGTGGTTACCATATGCAGCTCAGGAAATGCCTTCTTCTTGTTCTTAAATCTACCCTTAAATCTATCTTGTGTATAAATGTAAAGGCACCTATCTTTCTGCTTTAGTTCTTTGCCCCCACGGAATTCTCGTCCCTGCCACTATACTTTGAATAGCCAATTATCTAATTTGGGGATTCTTAGTACTAACTATTCTCATGTCTATTCCATAAGTGCTCACAGTTTTACTATCAAGAGTTTTGACTGTTTTTCATCATTGCAGTTTTTATTTTCTTTAATATAATCAGTGAATATGACCCATTAGTTACTCAATTTTTAAAGGTTTATAATATTATTTAACTAACAGAGGCATGTGGCTCAACCAAAAGTATTGTGTTGAAATCCATCTTAGCTCCAATCCTGTCCCCAGAAATAAGATGCTTAGCTTCTTAATTTTTTTTTCTGATACTTTAATATCCCTAAGTATTGTTTCTACAGTATTTTTTAATTTATTTGCTTTAGATATTACATACTAATTCTTCGCTTTAATAGGCAAGGATTTAGTTCCCTTATGTGAGCCTTTAACTTTCCTCTCACATTCTGATGATATAAGGTTGTTATATCTCACAAATAAAAATATATAATGCCCAATTCAACTGGAATTTTCTATAAGCAAAACAATATCTCAAAAAAGTATGTCCCAAATATTACATGGGCTATAGACTGAAGGTGCATCCCCAAATTTATAAGTTGGAACCTAATCCCAATGTAAGTGTATTTGGAGGTGGGGTCTATGGGAGGTGATAGGGCCATGTAGGTAGATGGAGCCCTCAAAAATGGGATTAGTGCCCTTATAAGAAAGGCCTGACATTGCTCCACACCTGTCTGCCATGTGAGAAGACAGTGAGAAAACCTCCATCTATGGCCCAGAAAGCAGGCTTTTTCCAGACGATCTGTTGGCACCTTGACATTGGACTTCCAGGCTTCCAGGACTGTGAGGAACAAATTTCTGTGCTTATAAGGTACCCCATCTATGGTTTTCCGTTATAACATACTGAACAGACAAAGACAACAGGGGACATGCTTATATAAAAGAATTGTTTATCTCAAAACCCAATCAATCAGCAATCAATATTTCATTTGGCAACCAGATCACAATAGTCATACTACTTTCCTTTTTTTTATTTAGTTGGTTATCTTTTAGAAAAATGTATCTTTTTTTAAAAAGATTTGATTTATTTATTTGACAGACAGAGATTTCAAGTAGGCAAAGAGGCAGGCAGAGAGAGATGAGGAAGCAGGCTCCCTGCTGAGCAGAGAACCCGATGTGGGGCTCGATCCCAGGACCCTGGGATCATGACCTGAGCCGAAGGCAGAGGCTTTAACCCACTGAGCCACCCAGGCGCCCCAGAAAAATGTATCTTTTAATTCTTGTTCCATCAAGAGTATTTTTTATCCCCCATTTTGTAAGATGCATACATTTATACTTCTTCCTCTTTCCTTTAATTGTATTCTTATTCTTTTTTATATATTTGTAAGTTCTCCATATGCAACATTCATATAATTGATATTTTTATTTATTTGAATTACATAAAAATATTAACTGCAGAGCTAGTTATTAATAATGATTACATTTTTTTCAAAAAATTTTCATGGTTCTTCACTGAATATTTTCTTTTCTTTTTTTTTTTTTAAGATTTTATTTACTTATTTGATAGACAGAGATTGCAACTAGTCAGAGAGGCAGGCAGGGAGAGAGAGGAGGAAGCAGGCTCCCCGCCGAGCAGAGAGCCCAATGTGGGGCTCGATCCCAGGACCCTGGGATCATGACCTGAGCTGAAGGCAGAGGCTTTAACCCACTGAGCCACCCAGGCATCCCTTCACTGAATATTTTCTAATGCCATTTTTCCCTCTTGTTCCACTCTCCTGCTTTCATGTATTCTCAAACTTCCCCAAAACTGACTTTTTTGGGACCCCTCTGAACCGCAGTGAGACTGAGAATTGATTCCATTTAATGCTTTCCTAGATTCAATCCATTTTTGGTCTGGGTCATCAGACTTATTTGTTTGTTTTACCAGTGCACAAGAGCTGCATTTCAAGTAACTATCTCAAGAGATTTTTTTGTTTTGTTTTGTTTTGTTTTTGATATCTTGCTTGTTTGAAAATAGATGAATCCTTTCTTCATACATGATTCATAGTTTGGGTGTGAACAGAATTCTAAGGTAAAAATAATTTCCCTGGGGAGGTTGGAGGGAATTGCTCTCTTGTCTTCTGGCATTCAGTGTGGCCAATGAGAGGCACAATGTTCTGATCTCCTTGGGTCTGCATTTCCTGCCTTTTTTCCCCCCTTCCCATTGTATGCAATCTCTTCTCCCTTGTAATTCTGAGACTATACTATGTTGTAATTAAGAGCATATTTTCCTCACTTGTGCTGGGTGAGCTCTTTCAATCTAGAGACACTTAATTTGGAGAAAAATTTTTACGTATATCTTCAATTCTTTCCTCCAGTTGCTCTGGATTTTTGAAATAACGTGTAGTTGCTTCCTGGGACTTCTGAATTGTTTCTTTATGTTCTTTACTTTTTTCCACATCATTTTAATTTCCTTTTCTTTGTTTTCAACTCTTCTGTGGAGACTATAAAATTTTATTCTCTAAAATTTCTATTGATTTTTTTCAACACTTTATTAGAAATATTTTTCAACATCAGGCAGTTGAAAGAATTCATAGTAAAATCTGAATACATATTACCTAGATTCTATTTCTTGAACTTTAAAATTTTTGTGGTCATTATGTATATTTAAGTTGCAAAAAAACCCTGTCTTTTGGTTGTTTTTTCTTGTTTTTGCAGTGTATCTTGTTTTAAGGATGCACAATTTTTTCATATGTCATTTTCTTTGGGAATAATTTTATGTCACTTTTACTTAGAACAATTCCCCATATATCTCATATGTTTTATCTTATTAATTCACATTTGTAATTAAGTAATTAAATATTAGTTTAGCAACTGCTTACATGGTGTGTATTGTGAACAGGTAGACCTTGTTTCTGAGGGTTTGGGCAGGGCTGATCTTCACTTAGGAAGACTAAATACCAGATTGAGTAGCCTGCTCATACCGCAGAGGGGACGACTCTGTTTTGTCACTTTGCTGACTTCATGGGAGAAACTTCTGTAGTGTTCTATATAAAAGTGTATTAAGTGTTTGAATTCGTCTGTGTAAGAGTGAGCATCTATGGTTCCGGGTGGATTAGTCATCTGTCATAGTGTCATCTAACCTTTTCTTCCTTCCTCCTCACTGGATTTACAAACTGGAGACTTTAGGATTCTACCAGACAGAATTTCATCCTTATCACTCTTGGCTAGGTCTTATTAGATTTTGGATTCCTTCAGCAGATTTCTTCAGTTTTGCTTTGTTTGTTTCTTCTGTTTCTCTCTTCCCTAGTCTATCAACCTGTTTATGCCTTACATCTCTCACTACAAGTTTAGTGGGATTTTTCTAGGGAGTAGAGGAATGCAAGTGAATAATTATTATTTCCAGAATCAGTTTTCCTCTCCCATTCTACTTAGTAATCGGAGGTGATCTATCTCTCTCTGAGCACTCTGAGATTTGCTCTGCACCCTTGCAGCAAGCTGCATTTTAGAATCTGTTTGGGATATCTGAATGGAAGGAAGGAAGGAAGGAAAAAAAGAGAGAGAGAGAGAGAAAAAGAGCAAATGAAACTATTTACAAGTTAAGCTGGTTTCAACAAAACATTCCCAGATGTGAAAAATTCCTGTTTCATAAAGTCAAGCCTTTTGCCTGGGACTGGTATCCTTGGGTTTCAGACCTATTGTCCTGTCTTTGCAGAAGTCTCAAATATTCATTTCCAGAAGACATGTCAGGGACTTAAAGGCCAGAACTTTCTGGGCTTATATCTTGACTGTGCTATCAGCTGTCTGGGTGACTTGGGAACTCCATTTCATTTCTATGAGGGTCAGTTCCTAACTTTAATATTTGAAGAGTTAACTAGAATAGTAATTTGTACCTCACAGGCGATATAAATAATGGTGAGAACTTTCCCAAACACATGATTCTATACATGAAACTTTGTAGAGTATCTCACTTTGAATCTGAATACTTCAGAATTGCTACATATCAAATCATATTAATTATAGTATAACTAAACCCAGGCAACCTATTGTTGACATGACCAGGTGTTGTAGAATCCAGTACTCTTGCATGAAGATAGTATCTGTTTCATAGGGTTGTTACTGGAATTAAATATGTTAATACATATAAAGTGCTTAGAAATGTGTCTAACAGAGAGACTCCCTCAAATGTGCATGAAAATAGTTGATTTATGTTATTATTATTTGATTTCTATGTGTCATGAACTTTTCTGACTTTTTACATGTATTATCTCTTACCTCATCTTATCCCTACCTATCTATTGCCATTCCCGTATTATGGATGAAGATGAGAGGAAAAGAAAGTTATGCAATTTGCTCAAGGTGGCACAGCTAATAGAGCAGGCAAGATTTGAGTCTAGGCAGTCTGGTTAGACAACTAATCGATCACCAAACCAAACAGTCTGTTTGAGCAATAAAAGTATGAAAATCAGATATCAAAAATTATTATAGGTTGGGTTAGTATAGGAGAAGTCTTTTAGTATTTTTCAGGCATCTTCCCTATAGCCCCTACATAGGATTCAGATTGACATAGAAAGGAGGGAAAGGAGGGCTGCTAGGTAGGGCTCCTGGCACAAAGCTGGCTGTTCTTTATAATGGTGATAAATGTAACTGCTTGTAGATAACAACTTGAATTTTTTTTTTTTTTTTTTAAAGAGTCAGAGTTGTGTTAACTGTTGGCAAAAAGAACTTTAAACATTAGCTACAGGAATACTTTAAAAGTGAACTGAATCTAAATGTTGAATGTTAAGTATTATTTTCCTTCTTTCAGAGTTTTTAGGAATTGTGAAAAAGAGCTGCACATACGCACAAAACCTAAATTTTGTGAAAATAGCAATTTCACAAAATGTTGCGTATGTCTATGTGTGTATATGTGCAATCATTCCGTAATAGCCTTCATTTCCTGTCTTGTGAGTGTTTTAGTTTTGTTTTCAAAGCACTCTTTTTCCCTTTTCCCCCTTCATATTGATTGGCTTATTTAGATATTTAATCTTAAAATCCATATGTTGTCCATTTTCTCGGTATATTTTAAATTCATGACAATCCTCTGGTTTGATTTAAGGGAGCAAATTTAATTCTGTACTGTAAACAAAGATACTTTGAATATGTAATAGGAATGCCACTTCTTTTCCCCCAGTCCTCATTCTAGACATTTAAGTTATTCACAGCCGCTATTCCCATAACACTTAATGTGATTATATCTATCGCCAACTTCTATAAATTATTAATGTCAGAGCTAGTGGTTCTTTGGCACACCATTTCAGCATTTCGCAGAAAGAGGAAAACTTTGAGGGAGGTTTAAGGAGATTAAGGAAATTCAATTGGTAACATGGTCACTAGAAATGTAATCGTTGTTTAAGGATACTTTCCCTTTCTTTTCTTCCTGGTTCTTGTGAGCAAGACTGTTCTAGAAAGCCAAAAGTCTGTGGCGATTCTGAAAGTGCAGACAACTGGGTAAAGTTCGTTCCACCCATCTTCTGCCCACAGTTTTAAGTAATGAGCTAGCACAGTCGCTTCTCACTTAACGGTATCCTGCCGTTACTGGAGTTCATTCAGCAAGGGCTTAGACATTGGATTCTTAAAACAAGAATTTATTGAATTCAAGGCAAGGAATGATGAAGATGAATTCAGAAATGTCTAAATGAAATAAAAAATTACTACTTTCTCAGAATTCGAAGAAGTGGCTGGCTCTAATACGAAATACCCAGTTAGCAACATTGGGAATTAAAGGTGTGCAACCGATAAAGATGGATGTCTCACATTTGTGGCTCCAACTTGGGCAGTTTAAAATAAATACTGTAATAATTGATCTTTCTGAATGATGTGCAAGTGGTAAATAATGCTTGATATAGGGTATCAGCTTCCTGTCTTTGACACTGATAGATGGTCCTTACATTTCTCCTAATAAAAAAGACAGGCAAGCTTTCAATTATACATATTGCAGTGCTGCTAAAAAAGCTCAATGGAAGTGGGTGGGAGACTCTTTTACCACCATTTTAATATTGCCCTAGACTGAAACCATTTCTGCCATGCAGGCTGACAATAGGAAGATGTCACTGCAGATTAATGAGGCTCAAATTACACTGTTGACTAGAGGAATGGGGGAGGGGATGCCTTGCCTCTCTCTCTCTCTCTCTCTCTTTCTCTCTTTTTTTACAGCAGCTGCCTGGTTACCTCACTAAGTAAGAAGCAGCTTCAGAAAGGTTATTAATAGCTTTATTGACATTCTGATTCAAAGTAATTTTTTAGCAGGCTTGGGTATAATTCAGTAGAGATTTTATTGGCTCTCAACCAGCAATTTCAAAGAAATACTTCAATTAGTAATGTAATAATATGTCTTTAGTCAAGGTATGTTTATGAAAATTATGCCTCAGCCCAGCTTTGAATCGTCTCACAGATAAGAGTTTGCCTGTTTGTTTGGAACAGGGTCATTATGACTCTTCAGACTTCAAGGATAGAAAATAACATTAGATGCTTAAATAAATTAGAGTATATTGGCTGAATATTCTCTTATTGGTGCCCAGAGTTAACTGCAGTCTTTTAATATTCCAGATTACATTTAAAACACAGAATCATAGTGGATTTTTATCTGGTTCAAAATTCAAAAATGTGTTACTCTGAGTCTCTCCCTTTTTAAATTTTGTATTAATATTTGTTCCTGTGAGGAAAGAGTTAGTAATAGATTCATAAATCTCACAGATAGGTATTTCATTAGAAAACCCATCCAGAGTTTTGGATACAGAAAGTAAAAGTGAGATCTTATAAGAGATACAATCCCCCATTTCATTGTATTCTTGAAACCAAAGCTGTCATCTGATAATTAATTTAAACAGTTGCTTATTAATGTGACTTTTGTATCCTCTGTTTCCAACTTATTAATAACAGTTTCCTAATGTGAGAAAGCATTCCCTGAACTTAAGTTCAGCAAACTTTGAGATAAGGGGACTTGGGTTGATGGAGAGGGGTGGGCAGGAAGGGAAGCTCTTACTTTTCTGTATTGTTCTGTGTGTTTGCCATGTATGTGTGCTGATATTTTTAGCAACTTTACATTGAAGTATAATGTGGATAGATGATAGATATGTTTTAGATACACACATACATATATAAGAGTACACCATTATAAATATGGTATAAATATTCACAAGGTAAATAGACCTAATGTAAACATTACCCAGATTAATAAACTGAATGCTACCCAAATTCCCAAAACTCCCGGTGTTCCCTATTAGGGAAACATTATTCTGATTTCATATGGTAGACATGAGTTTTGCATAATTTTGTTTTACCAAATATAAACAGAATCATACAGTAAGTACTTTACTGTATCTGGTTACTTCTGTTCAACAGTGTGAGAATCATTCACATTGTTGCATATAGTTGTACAGTTTTACATAGTTGTACAGTTATTGTCGTAATGATATTCCATTGTAGGGATAATTTTGTTTTTTTAAATTTATTTAGGGTTTGGTAGGGCATTTGGAAACTTTCAAGCTTGGGGCCATTATTGATTGTGCTCCTTTGAACATTCTAGAATATGCTTTTATGGCAAACATATGTGCACATTTCTGCGGGGTATATTATCAGGAATAGAAGTTGCGTAGTTCCTACATACTCAGATTTAGCAAATACTGTCAAAAAGTTCCTCAAAGTGTTGCATTACTGTAGGCACATACTAGCAATGTCTAAGAATTCTCGTCATAGTATACTTTCACCAATAACTGGTATTTCTTGTCTTGTTTAGTTTTAAGCATCCTAGTGAGTGTGTAATCATACTTCTATTGTTTTAGTTTGTACTTCTCTGTGGCTTATTGCCTTTCACAGATTTATTAGCCATTGGATATCCTATTTGGTAGTGACTTTTGCCTTTTTCCCGCAATGTGTTTTTTATTGTTTCACACTTTTTCAAAATATTCTGAATATACAGTTCTGATGAGTATATATTCTTTGAATAATTATTTTCTGTGTAGTTTACCTAGTTCCTGTCTTAATTGTTTCTTTTGATGAACAGAAGTCCTCAAATTTATATAGAACACTGGCTAGGAAATAATTAACAGCAGATCTATGACTCATTCCCTTCCACTGCAGACTACCTAGAAGAACAATGGTTGCAATCAAATTTCATTGAGAACAACTCAATGGCCGTATACCAGGATCAGAACCTCCACACTAGGGACAATCACTAGCATAAAGATAAGCAACAGAGAGCCCTAGCCACAAAATGAATAATGATATTTTGGTAGGACACACATTATTTCTCTGACTGCATATTGAAAATAAACCTAGAAATTATGAACTTATGGTGAACTGCTGGATGGATATGGGGGACACTTGTACACTGTATAGCTAATAGTAGATAACATGAAGAGAATCTAAAACCGCAATGAATCCCATTGTGTTAGTAATGTTTCCACATACATTGCAGAAAGATAAGGATGTTTTGGGAACTGTCTCAGACATCTCTGAGAAAAGTAATTAATTTAAAAAATACTGATTTTTCTTGCAAAAACTTATACCAATGATTCTTGTTTTCCTACATATTTTAGAATTTCCTTGCTTTTTATGTAGGGACACTGGGTCAATGTTTACTTGAGATACTATGATATGGAAGTCTTGCTTCCTGTAACAAACAGACTTACTGAATAAATGAGTTTTAAAAACATAATTTGAGGGGTGCCTGGATGGCTCAGTGCGTTAAGCCTCTGCCTTTGGTTCAGGTCATGGTCTTGGGGTCCTGGGATCAAGTCCCGCATCTTGCTCTCTGCTTGGCGGGGAGCCTGCTTCCTCATCTCTCTTTCTACCTATTTGTGATCTCTCTCTGTCAAATAAATAAATAAAATCTTTAAAAAAACATAATTTGAGACTATCAGTTTACTCTAATGTATTGAGGGCTTTAAGTGCAATTGGGATCTAGGAAACAAAACAAGCAACGGGACTGAAAAAAATCTGGATAAGTTTAAAAGAAAAGAATGGATTTCATCAATTGTGAATTTTGGGATCTAAAGCTGATTAGGGGGTGAGGTGGGTAGAATTTGAAGAATTCAGAAATTAGGCATAATCCGCTTTATTGCCTTTAATCATCAGGACTTACCCAAAGTCATGACAGAAAGACATTAACTATCCTTTTTTCTCTTCTTTTTGGAAAAAAAAAAAAAGAGGAAGATAGAAGATTTCGAAATCCTATTTATTGTTAATAAAACAGTATATACTAACTCTTACCTTGTCTGAACCATAACCTAAAATTTTAAAATTTAAGATTAATTTCCTGCTTAATGTTTGTCTAAATTTGGGACAATTACTTTGGAAAGAATATATTACAGGGGCCCCTGGTGGCTCAGTTATTAAGCATCTACCTTCAGCTCAGATCATGATCCCAGGGTCCGGGGATAGCGTCCTGTGCCGGCTCCCTGCTCTTCCAGGAGCCTGCTTCTCCCTCTCTCACTCCCTTGCTTGTGTTCCCTCTCTCGCTGTCTCTCTCTCTGTCAAATAAATAAAATCTTTAAAAAAAAGAGTATATTACATATGTATTATTTAAGCCTCAATGCTTCACATACCAGTGCCATCAACTGCAAATCACAATCCTGTGATACTACGAAGTCCTTTCTTTCAGAAACACGTGCAAAAATATTACCCATGCACTTTGTTAGAAATCTGGTATAATAAAAGCTTGTTATAGAGAAAATTAAGAAATAAATACTGTGTCATATTTTATACTTTGTCACATTTGTCAAAAAAATACTTTGTCATATTTTATACTAACCCCCATCTTCAATATTATTAGATACACTAGAGGTTTGGGATGAGAAATAGACCACAATTAATGGTTAGGCAACTGCTAGATGTTGAAACTAAAGAAATTCCATGCATGCTTTACATAAAAAGCACGCAGTTATCAAATTTAACATTCTTTTTATATATACATATATATACATATATATATATATATATATATATATATATATATATATATATAAAAGACTTCTAAGTCCAGATGGACCTCCCTATTTCATATGGAGGTTAAATGCAAGAATACCTACAGGCATAGTCAGTAGCTTCTCAAAATAAACTTTGTGATACATATTTATTTTTCAGAAAAGTATTTTGATGAAGGCCTAGAATTCTGTATCACAAACATAGAAGACATTACATTAGCCTGGGAGATATTTTAGGTAGAAGTAGTTAATTGCCTGCCTCTATCATAAAGAAACCTTAATATGGTTCCTGAAGAACACTTTTGTGCAAATCTGCAACCCAATGAGTCCACCAGGATGAGTTAGCCACAAAACGCACCCTCTGATAATTAAGTCTGTGTGTAGAATTGCTAACTATTGTCAATCTGGATGCAAGAGAATGTCTATCAAAGATGCTGATTTTTCATTTCAGTTTACTGATTATGAGTTATGCTTTCTGGTACTAAATAAAAAGTTTAGCTGAGTCTTTAAAACTATTTACCAAATTATAAAATATCATTAGTTATGTATAAATAATATTTATACTGCATAAGGAAAAATATCGAAGCAAATGCAGAGGTAGTTTTCTCCTTTCCTCCAAATTTGGACTTATTTCACAAGATAGTGATCTCTAAATATTTTATTGTTCTGGGGTTTGTTTGTTTTGATGAATCACACTTCAATGTTAAAAATAATATATCTCTATCTTTATTTGCTGAAGAATTCACTCTACAGATGGCATCTTCCTGCTTCCTTTCCTACCACCATCCAATTTTGGGAGTACAAGATTTTAACCCATTCTTTGTTACCTTTATAATTTCAGATGCTATGCTTGAATCTCTATTGCTCAATTCATCATTATGAGTCTGTATTAGGCATCGTCAGTAAGTCAGTAGGCCCACACTCACCTCCACCTCTTGTAACTCCTTTCTTGTCAGTCCTGCCACTGCTCTTACAAGATTGCAATATTAAACATTAGCACTCTAATCCTTAAGTCAAGTTGTTCAATGTTTTGTCGATGGGATGAGTCCAAGAAGTAAAAACCAATAAAAAGCACTTTAAAGTTTATGGTTATACTATCATCATCCACTGCAGAATTATTTTATCATTAGGATGCATCATTGCTTTTGGTATCTTTTAATTTACATTCACAATGTAAATCCCTTACCTTACCATATGGAGGCTTCTTACAATAGTAGGAATAAAACAAACCCCTTAAAGTTTAATGGCTAAGTTCTAGTTAAGACAGAGTTTCTGTTCATACTGAACATAAATAAAATTTAATTTGGGATTTGAATTCTAATTTTTTTTTTAATTGAAGAATGGCTGGAACAGTGTCTTTTCGAAAGACGTGTTAGCCGTTGGGAAGGAACGACCTGTTGGGTGAAGGTTTGTATTTACCCTTTCTGGAAGTGAAGGGGCAGATGGTTTCACGATGCTGATTGTTGTCTGCGGAGATGGTAACGTGCATAGGGTAAAGAAAGGTCTGGTGTGTGTATGTGCTTGTGTCTGAGAGCAGAGGGGAGTGGTGTCTATGCGCATATTTAAAGAGGAGGTGGGTCAGGGATTAACCTCTTGGTCAATGAGTAGGTGGTAGGGGCATGGAAGTTATTGATCTATGAGAAGTTACCAGTTGTTACCTAAGAGATATGCTGTCTGTGAAAAGAAGATTGGGATCCACAAGCTGCATTCAGGTAATTAGGCACATGAGGGAGTAGGAAAGAAGATGCTGATAGAAACAAATTTATAGTAACTGTATTTTCATTGTGAGGCAAAAATAAATACATTATCATAGATTTCAGAATCATGCAGCTTGAATGTGTACTCTAGGTTGTTGCTTATTAGACATGTAAACTTGGGTAATTTACTTAATATCCCTGGGCCCCAAAGACTCTATCTAGAAAATGTGGATAGGAGCAATATTGATCACATCTGTGAAAAAATTAAATTAGAACAGTGGCACATTATAAGTGTACAATAATTGTGAATGAGTTGCATTTTTATTTTTATCCAGAAATGAATGTTTAGCTGGTAAGAATGACTCTGACTTCATATTGTCAGAGATCAATTAAACTGTTTTACAATCATGCATTTGTGGCAATTTGCAATTCCCTCAAAAATTGTGATCTAGGAATATTTATCAACTTACTGTAATTAAACTTTGGATGTTGTACTCTGTTTTCTTATTATTATGTAAAGACAATTCCACATTTTTTTCCCCCTAACTGCTCTTTTTTCCTCCCTTTTTTGCAATGTTCAGGTTCTTCTCCTGGCAGGGTATTTGCGTCCAAACCATTCAGGAATAGTAGAAGCTAGTAATCAAAATTTTAAGCTTTAAGGTAAATACTGATCTTGATTAAGATGCTGTAGTTTGCTTACAAGCCTGGTACCCTAAGTTCTTAACTTTTTTGTAACTCAAATTCCTCATATACAAGTTAGAATTGCACCTACCTACATTAGAGATAAATCATGAGGACTAAATGAAGTAGTGTATGTAAATCAACATGAAACTTAACATTTTACCTTACACATGTTAAACACATCGTTAATTATAGTTTTAAGATTGCTCATAAGAGCCAGGCCCACTGTAGCATCTAAATTCCTACAAAATAACCTGAGTGCCTTAGAAGGGTCCTGATCAGATGGCAGGGCCGCCACATGTGAGGGGCCTGGATAGGGTGGAGGCTGGCAATGCAGGGGGTGAAAATTCATTCAAGGCAGAACAAAAGAGAGACATGTTTATTAAATACACTACAAGTGAGCAGCGGGCTGGACAGCAAGGGAGAGACAGACTGAGGGAAGGCAGTGGCAAGGGGCCACAGTTACAGGGCAGAGTAAGGGAGTCTGGGAACATTACAGAATTTCCCCTTCCTTTGTAAAGCTAGGAACTGTGCCTGGGCCAGGTTGTAAGTGGTCAGTTAGGGCCTCTGTGTATTTCGAGGTGGGTCGTTTAATGGGCCTGTTTACCTGCAGCTCCATAGTCCCTATGCGCCCTTTTGCCTTGATGGAGTTTCCCTTGCTCAAGCCTCTCGCCTAAAAGCCTCTACAAAATATAAACGCACACAAGCTGAGTTAGGGTGCTGTTGAGAGTTGTAGTCTAACTGGAGGATACGGCTCTTGCACCGACGAGAAAGGTATTAAAAGTTTATAAATGTAGAGCATGGAACTCTCTTGATTGAAATGACTTGTATTCGCCAGGCCAACATATGCCATCTCTAATAAACTGTATAAAGGCTCCATTGAATAAATCAAAGGAAAGACTGAACAGACTAGATTTAAGACCTTGCAGAGTTTTATCCAGTTGTGATGTTTGCAGTAGTGATATTCTAAAGCGTCACATAAATTGAAGGAGATGTGAAAGTGTGGGCACTGAACGAATACTTCATCAGAGCTTTATCAATTCACATCTAAACTAAGTAAACTAAACAAGTACAATAAAGCATTCCTGTGTGGTTGGCCTGTCAGTACTTTGACTTACAATATTGGTTTGTTTTTGTGTGTGTTTAGTTTGTGTCTGTGTATGTGTGTGTGAGGGAGAGAGAGAGAGAGGGAGAGAAAGAGAGAGAGAGAGAGAGAGTGTGTGTATGTGTGTGTGTGTGTGTGATTTTAAAACAAATAATATTATTCAATCAAATGTAAAAGCTGAAACTGATAAATATCAGAATAAATGGTATTAAAATATTTGTATATTTAGGAGATATAATCACACCATAGATAAAGTATAGATATAAATATGCAAGGTGTTTTCTTTATATTTACCTACAATGAGATATCTTATAAAGAATTACATGCCTCAATGAGACTTTGTATTATATTAAAGAAAACAAATCTAATTAATTTGAATTTATGTAAAATGTGTGAGTAGATAATAGAAATCAGATTTATTTATTTACTGACTTATTTTTTTCTATGCTCAAATCCCTCCAGAAGGAAATAAGCTGTTAAAGAGTATACTTATTTATTTATTTATTTATTTATTTTCAGTGGTCCAACATTCATTGTTTATGCACCACACCCAGTGCTACATGCAATACGTGCCCTCCTTAATATCCACCACCAGGCTCACCCAATCCCTCGCCCCTCCAAAACCCTCAGTTTGTTTCTCAGCATCCACAGTCTCTCATGGTTCATCTCCCCCTCGGATTTCCCCCAACTCCCTTCTCCTCTCCATCTCCCCAAATCCTCCATCTTATTCCTTATGTTCCACAAGTAAGTGAAACCATATGATAATTGACTCTCTATGCTTGACTAATTTCACTCAGCAAAATCTCTTCCAATCCCATCCACGTTGATAAAAAAGTTGGGTATTCATCCTTTCTGATGGAGGCATAATACTCCATAGTATATATGGACCATATCTTCTTTATCCATTCATCCATTGAAGGGCATTTTGGTTCTTTCCACAGTTTGGCAACTGTGGGCATTGCTGCTATGAATACTGGGGTACAGAGAGCTCCTCTTCTCACTACATCTGTATCTTTGGGGTAAATACCCAGTAGTGCAATTGCAGGGTCATAGGGTAGCTATATTTTTAATTTCTTAAGGAATCTCCACACTGTTTTCCAAAGTGGTTGCACCAACTTATATTCCCACCAACAGTGTAAGAGTGTTCCCCTTTCTCCACATCCTTTCCAACATTTGTTGTTTACTGTCTTGTTAATTTTGGCCATTCTAACTGGTGTAAGGTAATATCTTAATGTGGTTTTGATTTGAGTCTCCCTGATGGCTAATGATGATGAACATTTTTTCATGTGTCTCTTAGATATTTGTATGTCTTCTTTGGAGAAGTGTCTGTTCTTGTCTTCTGTGCATTTTTTGACGTGATTTTCTGTGTGTGTTGATTTTGAGGAGTTCTTCATAGATCTTGGATATCAGCCCTTTGTCTGTAGTGTCATTTGCGAATATCTTCTCCCATTCCATGGGTTGCCTCTTTGTTTTGTTGACTGTTTCCTTTGCTGTGCAGAAGCTTTTGATCTTGATGAAGTCCAAAAGTTCATGTTGGCTTCTGTTTCCTTTGCCTTTGGAGACATATCTTGAAAGAAGTTGCTGTGTCTGATGTCGAAGAGGTTACTGCCTATGTTCTCCTCTAGGATTTTGATAGATCCCTGCCTCATGTTGAGTCCTTTTATCCGTTTTGAGTTTATCTTTGTATGGTGTAAGAGAATGGTCAAGTTTCATTCTTATATACATAGCTGTCCAGTTTTCACAGCACCATTTATTGAAGAGACTGTCTTTTTTCCACTGTATGTTTTTTCCTGCTTTGTTGAAGATTATTTGACCATAGAGTTGCGGATCTGTATCTGGGCTCTCTACTCCATTCCACTGTCTATATGTCTGTTTTTGTGCCAGAACCATGCTGTCTTGGTGATCACAGGTTTGTAGTAAAGCTTGAAATCAGGCAACATGATGTCCCAGTGTTTGTTTTTTAAAGGGCATATTTAATTGCAATATAAATTAGAAATAAATTTCACATATTTATCAAAGAACATTTGCTATAATGTTAATTGAAAATTTTCATATGGTTCATACTGTAAAACTCAAAGTAAGGATTTTATAATCCACCATTGGACTTGAAGTTATTAGAGATAAAACTCAGGCAACCACAGTCAAGGGGAGTGTGAAATAGAATTATACAGGAACTGTAGTGGTATCTAGCTGTAAATATCCCGAGTTCGATGCTTCTTTTCAGAAGAATGAGTTATATGACCTCAGAAGATATTCAGAATATGGGATGTCAGATGCAGTGACCCAATGCTGAACGTTGACAAGTCTGCAACCAGTGGTATCTCTGACTCCACTTCTTGACTTCTACTCAGTCCAGTTTGTTCTGGTTTTCTTCAACAAGACAACAATATAATATGTTAGCAATCTCTATTTGGCCCAAGTCAATGGTTAGCCATCTATTGATCTCAGCTACCACCTCAAACCTCTACTTCTCCAGGGTAGTGTGACATCACCTTCATCTGCTTCTCAACACCAGTGAGTCACCTTCACTGGTTCTTGATCTACTGGTCCTCTAACTGTTATAGTGTCCCCAGCTAACTTCTCTTCTTCCATTCTCTTTCTACTTTCTCTTTCTTTCTAGATAACCTCATTTAAATCCTGTAGTTCTAGATAACATCCTACATGCTAATGAATCTCAAATGTGTATCTTTGCCCATTGTCTGTCACCTAAGTACAAAGTATGATCATCTCTGAACTGAAACTTGTCAAATGTCTCCAAACTGGTCTCTCAGCTTTTCTTTTGTTCCTCTACAATCTAGTCTCCAAGAACCAACCAAACTGATATGTGTAAAGCTTTAAGTAAATTATTGCTCCCTCTTCTTCAAACTCTTTTTATTCCTATGAGAATAATAGTGAGAGGAAATTTTATCTATTTCAGATCAAAGGTCTTCTTCATGAAGACTTACACTATTCACTCACCTATATACGTACATACACACACAAAGGGATACATTAGCAGGGATAAATACTTTCTAAACTGTAAATAAACTTTATAATATTGGCAACTGTGATGATTCTCATAATAATGAAAATCATGGTGAAACTGAACATTTGACCTAGGGACACCAACAAGCCAACTAAACGAAACAATGTCACTCAAGAGCTTTTTTTTTTTTTTTAAGATTTTATTTATTTATTTAACAGGCAGCAATCACAAGTAGGCAGAGAGGCAGGCAGAGAGAGAGGGGGAATCATGCTCCCTGCTGAGCAGAGAACCTGGTGTGGGGCTCAATCCCAGGACCCTGGGATCATGACCTGAGCCAGAGGCAGAGGCTTTAACACACTGAGCCACCCAAGTGCCCCACTCAAGAGCTTTTTTACCAGAAGTAAGTGACATCTTATTTTTCCCACACTAGGCTTGTGTCTATCAGAGACGAAGCGCTTAAAAATTCCAGCCTATTAAACACTGTATAACAGATTTATAAATATTAAATATACGTGGATTTCTCATCAATATATCAGGTGATTTTGGAAACACGGCTTAAATTTGCAAAAAATGATACTGATTTTCTTTTTGCCATTCCACCAGTCCCCTTTGTCCAGCATCTGATGCAGGCTGGTTGGCAGAGGGAAACTCTTCTTGCCTAGAGGGATTTCTGTCTTCCTTGCACTTCAGAGCCCTTTCCCTTAGATGTTGTTTGTTTGTTTATTTTGAAAGCAAGTAATCCAAAAGTTAATTGTTATTGACTTAATAGAAGTTAAACTTAGACCAAATTAAAATTAAAATCAAATTAAAATTTAAGGTCCATTCAGTTATGTGTTATGTACCTCACCTAACTCATAGTATTGTTTCAACTAACAGGGAAATTGGCAGTCCCCTCTTAGTGGGTACTGACTGGGCTTTGGTCTCTTCCCACTGTATCTGATAATGTAGCTCCCATCCTAGGAGATCCTATTATGATTGCAATAACCCCATTTAGCATGGCTGCATAATATATGGAATCAGGTACAACTGGCAACATAACATATGGAATCAGATATAACAGAACAGAGGGAATTAAATACAACTGGTTTTGAACTCTGGCTCTGACACTTCACTGTTGGGGAAAAAGTAGCTGAATTTGATATACTTAATTTGATAGCCCAACTTCCTCCCATTCAATTCTATTCATTCTGTTTCTCTATCCTTAGAATAGTTGATTTTGCTGTTTTACTAAATTTTACTTGCTGTCATAATTTTGCATCCTCATACATTCCTGGAAAGTTTATATGCATACATGAATATGCATATACGTGTGGAATACATATACACGCACATAGTTACATACATATACATGGACATACAGATGCAGATTTCCCCTTTGGAACTATTTGTGGGGAAGAAAAAGAAAAACAGAATAAAAAATAATAATAAAGCTATGTTGTATTATATAAAGGTTTGAATTTGGATAACACAGATTTTTAAAAAATGCTGAAATAAGTGAAGTTGAGGTTGAGGTTTTCTTATCTCCATCTTATTTCTTTGATCCACATAAAGATCTCAATGACTTTAGTCATAAACAGATCCTAAACTTTGGTGAAGGCCAACTTCTCTTGCAATTCTGGTTTGCATACTCTTTAGGCTCAAGGAGGATGAAGCTCTTAAAAGATGCTTGCCATACTCATTGACATCTAATATCAACATTTTCCTGGTTAGAAGATTACTATCTTTTCTCAATTTTACTGAATGGCCCTCTGTGTATATAGTTTGGCAGAATCTGATGACCACACAAGTTTGTTTCTGTGAAAAAAATTTAGACCCCACAAAGTTTGAAAGACTTTCCCTTATACACTTGTCTATCACCTACTTAAGGAATAAAACATTTCAATTCCTTTAATATGTAATAAACAGGCTGAATTTAGTGTTCTTATATTTTGGCAAGTATTACATTTTATAGTTTATATGTTTTATCTCTGATATATACATTATATTTTTATTTTATTAATGTCTCTTCAAATGATATGTGGTCTATATTTTTTACAGATTTCTTAGTTTTGTTCAATGTATTTTTGAGAATAATACACTTTGGAACATATAACTGATTTACTTCCATCTCATAGCTACTAAATAAATACAATATATGTATCTGTACTTCACTTTATGGAAATTTAGGGTGTTGCTAAACTTTCTTTGTAAGCATTTCTCTGTACATATCTCCTTGGGTACTTGTATGTGATTGCATCCCTAGAGAAAAACTGCTGAGTCTTAGAGTATGTACATCTTCAATTTTTCTATATATTGTCAAATTACCCTTCAAATTGTTTGTACCCATTTAAGTTCCCACTAGAGGGTTATAAAAAATATATTTGCTCCACATTCTTGTCAAAACATGTTATTTTCAGATTAAATGTTGCAATCTCTGAGTGTAAAACTGCTTCTTATTATAGTTTTAACTTGCATTTCTCTTATTACTCCTGAGTTTAAACATTTTTAAATACCAATCACATGCACACTTCTTTGATATCTCTATTGCTAGATTTTGTCCATTTTATTGGATTTTTATTTCCCTTCTTTTCTTTCTTTTCTTCTTCATTTTTTTTCCTGCCAGATTTACCATAGTTTATATTACATTTAGCCTAGTATTTCTTTGTTTGTTTTATGCCTTGTCAGCATTTCTCTCAGTCTCGATTGCTTCTTTCTGTGCGTACGTGTATGTGTGCCTGTTTGTAACTGGATGCAAACAGGTACTTTTACAATGTATATTTTGTACTTTGCACCTTCTGTATCTTTTTAAAGAAGTCCACTATGATTGTGAAGTCATAAATATATATTTCTATCAAAATTTAGAACTTCTGAATTTTAGATTAAAGACTTCGTGTTAAGATTTGATTTTCTCCCTATGTGAGTGACAATTTTTTTCAGTGTCTTTAATTAAATATGCCATTGTTCATCCCTCATCACCAATATTTAAAATAACATGTTTCCATACATAGGTGGATATATTACTGAATCCTATCCTATCCTACCTTATCCTATCTCCTCTTATTTTATTCTCATCAATTCTAACATCTTATCCTATTGTATCCTATGTCGTAGTCTGCTGTAGCCTATCCTAGGCTATCCGACTCATTCCTTTGTGACTGGATCAATACACTAGAACTACCTGAATTATTTCTAAATTATTATATCTTTATAATTATTTATTTAAATCTTTTATTTTCATCCATCAAAATCATCTTTGTTATTCTTGGTCTTTTATCCCATATGTTCATTTTTAATCATCTAACTTAAAACATGTGTTCCTTAAAAGACTGTTAATTGGCAATTAATTTAAAAATTAACTTGGAGAGAAATGGCATCCTTAATATTTTGAGGCTTACTGTCCATAAACTCTTCATTCGTATCTCCTCAGTTAACCAATTCTTCACTAAAGCCTTTCAATACAATTTTTTTTTTTTTTTAATACTTGGGTATACTGGCTATGAAGTTGGTAGGGTAACAACTTTCTTCTAATTCTCACAAGAGATTTTTTTTAAGGGTGCTTGGCTGGCTCTGTTGGTGGAGTATGCAACTCTTAATTTCAGGGCTGCATGTTAGAGTCCCATGTTGAGTGTAGAGATTATGTAAAAATAAAGTCTTTAAAAAAATAAGAGTTTTTTTCTTTAAGAGTAATTGTCAGTTTCTTGAATTTTTTAACAGCTAACCTTAAAATCATTTTTTCCTGGTCATTTTATAAGTGTGTGTGTTTTTTGAGGATAGATTTTAAACTTGTGATAAAACATTTTAGTAGTTATTATTAAATTAAACATTTTCTTCTTAAGGTTTAGTGTTGTTAAATTACCCTCTTTTGGAAATTTTCCAAGTCATTTAAGTTTTACATTCATTTGAAAAAAGATATTCATTGTATTTTCTTTTTTTTTTTCATTGTATTTTCATATTATTTTTAATTTTTTCTGTTTCTATAGCATTGTCTCCTCTTTCTGATCCAATGATGTTCAATATCAACATTTCTTTTTCTTTTACTCATCAATCTAGATGGAGGTACATGTGTATTATTGGGTTTTACCTAGAATCTACTTCAAGTTTGTTTTACTTAATCTTTTTCTGTTCAATTATATCCTATTCTTATTTTCATTTTCTTATTTATTTCAGCTCATCCTGTTCTTTTTAATTTCTTACATTGATTGCTTATCTAATTTTAAAAGATTTTTAGTTCCAATATGTATTAAAGTATAACTTACACACAACACCTAACATTTCACATACATACTTAGCAAAATTTACAGTATATCAATACCTATAATCTCCAACAGAGCTATAAAAGAATTGTGAACTGCCGGTAAACTTTTTCTTCCTAATTCCTACATTTTATTGTTGCCCAGCAGATTGTGCCTTTCTTATATTTACTCCAAAATAATTATTCTTATTATTTTTTAAATCAATATATGTTTAGCTACAATTTACTAATTTCCTCAATGATTATTCTTCCCTGTACCTCTTTTTTTATCCTGAATTCAATTTCCTTTCCACTGAAATATATCATTGAGATTTATCTGAGATCTGAATTTTATCTCTTTGGAAAGGCCTTTATTCTGCTTTTTTCTGTAATAATATCTTAGCTATGTATAAAATTATAGGTTGTCATTTGTTACAATTATAGATTGTCATTTATTATTTTTTATAGTTTGAAAGGTACTATTTCACTCTCTTCAGAAAAATGCCTCTTCAGAAGCCTGTTATTAGTCCTGGTAATCTTTCTTTCCGCTCTGATTGTCTTTTAGATTTCCTTGTTATCTTTTGTGTTTTAAGCTTTAGTACCATATATTGAGGAGTAGGCTGGTTTTTCTCTTTATTTGTCATCCTTTGGAATCTCTGTGGTTCTTCCCCAAAATAGAACAACCTGAAGGACTTAAAATCTGTTTCATTTTTAAAACACGTTTATTCAATGTTTTTAACTTAGTTTGACTTTCACTGAGACTATTTTCAAGATATCTAATCTGTGTTACTGCCAGAAACTAAAGTACCAACATAAATTTCTTAAATGTAAAGCATAAAAAAAGATTTATTAAAGTCTCCTTTAAAGAAAAAAAAAAAAGCCTTATTAAAGTCTTCTTTAAAAAAAAAAAAAAAAAAAGACTTGTTAAAGCTTTCCTAAATCATAAATCTAAATTTAATGGAAAAAAATTGTTCAGTTTACAAAACATATGTAAAACTGTAATGTAACAAGAGCAAGTAAGGAAAAGTCATGTTCTAAAAGGTAAAACAGGGGTGCCTGGGTGGCTCAGTGGGTTAAGCCGCTGCCTTCGGCTCAGGTCATGATCTCAGGTCCTGGGAACGAGTCCCGCATCGGGCTCTCTGCTCGGCAGGGAGCCTGCTTCCCTCTCTCTCTCTGCCTGCCTCTCTATCTACCTGTGATCTCTCTCTGTCAAATAAGTAAATAAAATGTTTAAAAAAATAAATAAATAAATAAAAGGTAAAACAGAAAGGAAACAATTAATAGTTTTATGACCAGATACATATACCTTCTTCAAGAAGGCAATATCTTCAGTTGGATAGTAAACACTTTAGAATGAGAATTTAGTAATGCCATTATATCTTCATTTTGTGAGAATAAAGAGAAACATTTATTTTTATCTTTTTGTAACAAAAGGAAAATGAGTGAATGAAATAATAGTATAGCATAATCTTTAGTTACTAAATGTTGAATGTCTGCCCTTAAACCAAAAAAAAAAAAAAAAAAAGCAGGATACCTCTGTACAGAAAGGGTTCCAGGAAGTTTCTCCAAGGCAGCAACAAGGAAATTGGAATAGGGAAAAAAACCTCTCGCCATGCCAAACCCACAATGCCTACTACCTCATTCTCTAAAGGTATTTTGAAGCCTTTTATCTATTAATTACCAGAAAAATTGGAGGATAAATATTTAAGCACATTTCAAATATTTCTCTACCTAACAAAAATGTGTTTTTCTTTTCCTTAACTCAACAATTATCTCTCTGACATTTAGTGAACATCATGCAATTATGTATTTTGTGTTAGGGAGTCATTGCTGTTCATGGGGCGGGAGAACAGGTATCACACCAGCATGGGTTGGGAATTTGAGGAGATGGTATTCTTAACAAGCTATATCAAGGATTTTTTTTTTTCAGTATAAAATCCCTTTTATTATTATTATATTTTTTCTGGTATGACTCTTCTGAAAAGTGTATGTTGAACACCTTACTGAAGAACTTAAGCCTCGGGCTGAAAGGGAACAGTTTGGATTAAATAGACATATTTCATCAGTACATTTTAGAAAATTGCTTAGACTAATCTTAAGTGTATGTGAAATGTTTGTGAAGTGTATGTTTAAACTGTCACATGTTCACAAAAATCATTTAATACCAGGTTGAATTATCAAAAGGGAGTTTGGAAAAGAGTTTTATCAGTTGAGGATCTCTGTCTTGGGGTTACACTCAATAGATAAGACTAAGGTTTTGTAAACTTGGGGCTTTGAGAAAGAATTAGGCAGGAATCTGTTAGTCAAGCTGTCACTTTTCATTATTTTAAATGTTAACCTGAATAAAGATTTGTGGTTCCCCTCCACCCCGTTGGGTAGGAGAAGGAGGTAATTATTTTTGTGTTAAAGTATATGATACATAAATAGCATGAATCTTTTTAGACAGGTTCCTTCAGGGACATACTGTAGCTGTTTTATCTATTCTGGATATCAGAAATTTTATTGAAATAAGTTGGTAAATTTCGTTCAATCTAGCTATCTATGTAGAATAAATGAAATTTTTTTAACTCAGAATTCTCTCTATAAATATACATTATATATTTACATATATATATAATTTATTCTTAAATTTCTTACATATATATTATGTTTATTTATACTTTATATTTTATTTATTACATTTTTACTATATATTTACACATATGTAAGTATATATGAAAGCATAGACTTACACAAATATATGTGTATCTGTTTATGTTTATATTTTATTTCATAGTGAGTCAAGAAGAAATGTAGAATTTCCATAAAGTAATGCAATATGCTTCCAAAATGAAAATCCTTCAGTTCTATTTTCTTTCTTTTTCTTTATGGTATTTTTCTGGGTGTCCAGTGATACTCTTGTCCCATATAATTTAGGGCCTAAATGATCACATTTAGTTAATGTTGCAAAGTATTTGTTTGCACCTTGACACTAGATGCATTTGGTTGGACTTGAAACAGTTAATACTAGGTGAGTATGATGGTTTTCCAGTTAATGATTGCTGTATATGAACTACCCCAAGATTAATTGGCTTAAAACAATAACAATTTTACTATATAATACACCAAGAATTAGGGTAGAGTTCAGCTGCGTGATTATTCTGTTTCTCATGGTAGCAGGTCCAATCTGGCTTCACTCACATGTCCATTCCCTGGTGGAGATAACTAGCAGGGTGGACTCTGCTCTCACTGTAGGTCTCTCTGTGACCTCTCTATTATGGTGGTCCCAGAGAAGCTAGACTTTTTTCAGAGTTGTTGGTTTCACCCACAGCATGCATTATAGGCGTCAAAGTGGAAGCTAAAAGTCTTCTTGCCTTTGGAAATCACACATCACTTCTGCCATGTTCCTTGTGTCAAGCAAGTTAATAATCCTGTCTCAATTCAAAGGGAGGTAAATTTTCCCTCTGCCTCTCAGAAAAGGAGTAACAAAGAATTTGCATTCATCTTTAAGCTCCTAAAATAATACTGCAAAATTGTATTTCATTTCAATATTCTATGGAGGGATCCTATTCAATGTGTATCTAAAAAGTCATAAAAGCTATGAGAACAACCAGTGCTTCCAAACTTTTGAATCTTAAAATATAAAAATCAAACAGACCAGCTACTCCCTCCTATCTCCCCACCTCTTTAAAGCTTCCCAACTTGTAGCCCTGTTAAAATCATGTGCTTATTAAACTTGAAAATGTAAGGCTGTGAATGTGTATTTCACACTCTATTTTTATTCTGACATTCTAAACATTTTCTTACAGAAAGTTTAAGAATTGATCTTAAAAAACATTTTAAAAATAAGAAATCTGAAAGAAAGAAGTGTCTATATAAGATGCCGAGGACTGAGATGTTTCCATTGATCTGAATAAGACTTTAGTCCCTAAGCTGATCTACTCTATCCCTTCTGATAAGCCCAGAACGCGATGGAGAAACAGCTAACCTGAAGGCCCAGGCTTGCCTCCCTGCATGCCATCCTGTGACAAACATCTGCTTTCTCATACCTTCTGAACATTTTCACAGTGAATAGCTAGGTACATTTCCAGGCATAATATAATGTACTCTTTACAATTCCTATTTTCTTTTCTGACAGCAAAACTAGATGTGAATTTAGTAATAGAATAATGTGAACAAGATAAAATTTAGATCTGGAGACAATAGTAGAGATATTCTTTTTAGGGTTCTCATTTTGCAGACCTGGAAACAAAGGAATATGGAATAGGGAACATCGAACCGTAATAGCATTTAACCATTTTATATAATGGTTTTATATTGTATTGCCTACAGCAAAAAATATTTAAATTAATTGTTAGGCTACTTATCTGTTGCTACACACCTAAGTGTCCAAAATTTAGCAGTTTGAACATTACATATGTGTTATTTTATAGGTTCTGTGGATCGGAAATCTGGGTGAGCCTTTCTGGGTTCTTGGGTTCAGGGTCTCCCATAAAGCACAATTGGGGTTTCAGCCTGCCATGGTCATCTCAAGCTTTAGTAGGGTAAGATGCACTTTCAGGTTCTCTGAGTAATTGTTGATAGGATTCAGTATCTAGCAGGCGGTTGGACTGAGTGAGATTTTAGTTTGTTGCTGACTATTGCTCAGGTCCTTAGGAAGGAAGGTGGTCTCACTTCCATGCCATTGGGCCTTTCCATAGGACAGCCCCAAACACTGCAGCAGCTTCATCAGAATGAGCAAGAGAGTGCTCCTACAAGACAGACATCAGTCTTTCCTTATCTAGTCTCAAAAGTGGCATCATACCACTTTTGTAGTACTTTATGCATTAGAAGAAAGTCACTAGGTTCAGGCTACACTCAAGGTGAGGAGATGACACAAGGTTTGAAGATCCTGGGGCAAGGGTCAGGAGTCATTTTAGAAGTTGTCTACCATATTATAGATATATTCAAAATCTTAAATGTATTTATCTTTCTCTAAAAAAATTGTCAATTTTTGCAAGCTTAAAACTCATTTCCTGCAAGCCATTTTCACATATTTGAATTATGATCTACCTTAAATATTGTGATGGACAAATGTAAAAGGGTGTGTGTGTGCATGTGCTGTTATTGTCATTCTTTACTTTAAAAACACCAGAGCTAACTGAAAAGAATAAAGCTTCTGCATTACAACCAGCTTATAAAAACTGCAAAACCACCTGGAAAATACTTCAAAATTCATTTGAAATCAGATACAAAGGAAGTCTTACCTTGCATTCTAAATTTGCTTGCACACGTCTCAGAATACACGGCAGCTCCTTAGATTTATCAAGTGTGATTTAGAGCATGAACGGGAAACGTACAAATAAGGCTCCAGAGCAAGATACACATATAAAGACTTAACGAAGTTGAAGCCTATGAAAGCAAATTCAATAATATGATTGTTCCTTTTAATAAAGTTAGCATTAGCAAGTGTAAAATGTAATTTGAAATTTTTTGTTATTATACCAAATAAATTTCTGCTTCTGTTAATACCATTTTATTAATTCCATATGATACTGACAATAATTGGATATTGCACGAACTGAAAATTCTTTGGTTCAAATAAGCATAGGTGATGGTTTTTGCAAAAAAGTATTGACATGGTTGGCTCTCTTGGTGGTATTTTAAATGACATTTCATTTTTTATGTTTTCTATCATTCTTTCACTTTTCTAGAAGAAATTCTTTTTTTAAAATATTTTATTTATTTATTTGACAGAGATCACAAGTAGGCAGAGAGGCAGGCAGAGAGAGAGAGAGGAGGAAGCAGGCCCTGCTGAGCAGAGAACCTGATGTGGGGCTCGATCCCAGGACCCCGGGATCATGACCTGAGCGGAAGGCAGAGGCTTTAACCCACTGAGCCACCAAGGCACCCCTCTAGAAGAAATTCTATGGTCCTCTTTAATAACCATGTTGAAGATACTAGAGTGTATGAAACCCAATAGAGAGTTTTAAAACTTAAATCTTATGCAATATATTTAAGTATATTTAATTCTTTAACTACTTATGTAAATTTACATATATGTAGATTTCATGTAATCAATTTTTTTAAAGATTTTATTTATTTATTTGACAGACAGAGGTCACAAGTAGGCAGAGAGGCAGGCAGAGAGAGAGAGGAGGAAGCAGGCTCCCTGTGGGGCTTGATCTCAGGACCCTGGGATCATGACCTGAGCCGAAGGCAGAGGCTTTAACCCACTGAGATACCCAGGCGCCCCGATTTCATGTAATCTATAAAAAAGCTGAAGATTTTATTAAAAAAGTATGACTTACTCTTTTCCACTGTCCTGGTTGACATCCTTTTATTCATTCTTGGCTTTCAAGGTAGTTGCCACCTTTTCTGAAAGGTAATCCTCCTCCATTTCCATACCTTCCAACGGAAGAAAAATGCTCTTCACAGGTTAAAGTCGCTGAGGAAATTGTTTGTGGTGATTGGGAATGGAAAGATTATGTGAAGGAAAAGAAAAATTACAAGTGTCTGCATATAAATTCATTAGCTAATAAGAACATTAGCATAAGTCTAAGCATGATGTTCTTTATTACATCAATCTATTTTATTTCATGCTACATTGAAAAGATAAACACTGGGGGAAAATTGTCTGTATTAAATAATAAGCAGGGTCTTTTTCTTGTTTTGAAATCTTGTTTTTTAAATATTTTTGTTAAGATGAATGTTGAAATATTTTATTCACTAACTATACACATCCCCAGTTAGAACCTGTTTCTAGTTTTTTTTTTTTCTTTTTTAAATGGATCACCAAGGGTCAATGATTTATTCCATCATTGCCTAAGTATTGGAGACATCTTTTTTTTTTTAAGATTTTATTTATTTATTTGACACACAGAGAAAGACAGCACGAGAGGGAACACAAGCATAGGGAGTGGGAGAGGGAGACGGAGGGTTCCCACTGAGCAGGGAGCATGATGCAGGGCTGGATCCCAGAACCCTGGGATCATGACCTTAGCCTAAGGCAGATGTTTAACCACTGAGCCACCCAGGTGCCCCATGTTTCTAGCTTTGATTTAAAAAGAGCTCAATACAAATCAAAATATCTGATTATTGATCAAGGATTTTATGTGTATATCTATCTATAGCCAAATGAATTCATTTGTATCAATATTAGTCTAATTTCACTGGCATATAAGTTCATAGTATTTTAGTTTTTTTTCTTTTCATAGACATGTTGGTACTATGACCTATACCACCAACCTGCTATACAAATATGGTGGTATAACTTTGATTTCTCTAATTAACTTCTGTTGTCACCTCTTCAATAATCAGGAAATCTCTTTGATCCATTAACTTTGCCCCTATTAAGAACTGAATTGTTATGTGTGTCCCCCTTTGTCAATTAAAGCCCCAACACACAACATGACTATATTTGGAAATAGGGCTTTTTTTTTTTTTAAGATTTTATTTATTTATTTGACAGATAGAGATCACAAGTAGGCAGAGAGGCAGCCAGAGAGAGAGGGAGAGGAGAAAGCAGGCTCCTTGCTGAGCAGAGAGCCCAATGCGGGACTCGATCCCAGCACCCTGGAATCATGACCCGAGCTGAAGGCAGAGGCCTTAACCCACTGAGCCACCCAGGCGCCCCTGGAAATAGGACTTTTATGGAAATAATTAAAGTTAAATGACGCCATAAGGGTGGGGCTCTGATCTAGCAGATTTAGTGTTCATATAAGATGAGAGTCTAGAGAGTTTGTCTCTCTCTCTGCCATGTAAGGTCACAGCAAGAAGGGGATCATCCACAAGCCAGGAATAGAGACCTTTCTATTGTTTAAGCCACCTAGTCTATGGTATGTTGTTAGGGCAGCCCAAGCTAACTAAAACAGCAACTATCATCTCACTTTGTCCACAGGGATGCCCTCTACTTCCATCACAAGTAGCAAGTAATAGACAGGATCAGTTACATTTGCCTTTCCTTCTTCACTACCATATGAATTCCTTAGTGAAGCTTGACCCTCAGAGCAAGGCAACCGCTTGTACAGTGTTGTCATGATGATTTGGTTGACAGTGTCCCCAAAATTGCAGTGGTGGTGACCCATATTTAAATCCTAAGAAATAGCTCTTTTATTTGAGAGCCCCATATTCAGACATTTCTCTTAATATATAAGTGCTGCCCTAGGTATCAGAGACCAGAGGGATAAAGAGAGAAAGTTAGAATATATACATATTTTTAGAACACCTACTCATCATAGAATGGCTGGATGGTTTTGTAGGCATGAGAAAATATTATGGCACTGATTTAAATGTATCCATTTCATAGGTAGACTTTTTATTCCAGTGGAAGGATTTTGAAGGTGCAGGTCTACCAAATTACTTAGGGGGATGTACTTCAAAGAAGCATCACTGAAGAAGTAAAATTATCAGGTAACTGAAATATACTAAAGGCCAATTAATTATTTCTTGAGTGAAGTTCAATTTGACTTGTACTATTCTGGGAATATCATCACTACCAAGTTGAATAATACTTAGCAGTATATTTGAAGAGCTAGGACTTCTTAATTTCTAATTCTGGTCTATCTGGCCTAGGCTAAAATATAAATGTCAATCAGAAGATGAAGTGAGGAAATGATGTGGAAATACATATGTCAAATTGCATCAGTGAGCCCAGAACTACCACTGTGAGGAATCTGAATGACTGCGCCAGACATCTGAAGATTGAGTGACCCTAGAAATAATATTCATACAAAAAGGAAATATGTCATTGCATTTATATTCAATTTTAGAGGCTGAGTGAGTTTTTACATAGACTGTCTGCAAAGCAGCTCTGCTTGTGGACTTTGGAATCTTATGGATCTTTATAAAGATCCAACTTCTACCATAGTTAATTGTAGAATTTGGGCCAAAACTTAGATTTTTCTGATCATCATCTTATTCATCTATAAAACTGAAATTTAGGGGGATGCTTAGGTGGCTCATTTGGTTAAGCATTTGCCTTCAGCTCAGATCATGATCCCAGGGTCCATGGACTGAGTCCTGCATTGGGCTCTTTGCTCAGCAGGGACACAGCTACTCCCTCTGCCTGCTGTTCCCCCTGCTTGTGCTCTCTCTCTCTTTCTCTCTATGACAAATAAATAAATAAATAAATAAGTAAATAAAATCTTAAAAATTGAAATTTTAGTGTATATGCCCCAGAATTACATTAAGAATTGTATAAGATGATGTATATAAAATGTATATGCCTTAGCAGATTCCCCAAAAATGACATAAATCATTCCTTGATAGTCAAAAGCACTAATTCATTGCTTGTGGTATTTGTTTCTTAAAGGAAGGGCATACTAATGTCACACATCAGCATGTCTGTCCCCTCATTCACTCTCAACTCTGGAGCATCCTTTTGGTTTGAACCTTCATGTTTTAAGTTTTACAGAGTCCGGCTACCGCTTGAGCCTATGTTGCCTTGTTGGATTGCTAAGCGTAATTCGGGGGTTTATTATTAAGGAGTTCATTTTTATATTACATTAAGCACTCTCCTCCAGTTAAGAGTTGGTCAGTAATTAAGCTGATGTTTTAATTTTCCTCTGCTTATTGTCTTAGTTTATCTTTTAATCACTTCCATACCGAATTTTTTAGAAAAATGTGAATTATTGGACTCTTCAAACACCAATATTAATACTAATACTTAGTAGCATTCTTTCTTCTTGTGCAGAGAACCCAGGCTTACAATTTTTTTTCTTTTAATTAATATGTAAGTATTATTTGTTTCAGGGTACAGGTCTGTGACTCATCAGTCTTACACAATTCATAGCACTCACCATAGCACATACCCTCCCAATGTCCATCACCCAGCTACTCTATCCCTCCCACCTCTCTCCCCTCCAGCAACCCTCAATTTGTTTCCTGAGATTAAGATTCTCTTATGGTTTGTCTCAGAGCCTTACGATTAATATCTATACACACACATATATATGTTTCTGTATATGAGTATGTGATGTTTGTGTTTGTATATATGTGTATATTAGTATTATATACTAATATAAGGATACAATGAAAATCAACTATATTTTATATATAATTAATATATATAGTGTGTATATTTATGTATATGTACATATATATATAAACTTGGTGAGTTGCTCTGAGAACCTTTCTCTACAATCATTGGGTCTGGGTTTTCCTGTCATTCATAAATGAAGTTAGGTAAAGGTATGAAAATAATCAGAATTCTTGACAATGAGGAAATGTGCCTGACAATGGTTCTATTTGAATGACTCTAAAATGGATTTTAGGGTGTCTGGGTGGCTCAGTTGGTTAAGTGTCTGTCTTTGGCTCAGGTCATGATCCCATGTTCCTGGGATCAGGTCCTGCATTGGGCTCCCTGCTCAGGGGGAGCCTGTTCTCTCTCTGCCCCGCCCCTGCCACTCATACTTACATGCACACGCACACACACACACTCACGTACTCTCTCTCTCTCTCTCAAAAATAGATAGATAAATAAATGTATAAAATCTTTAAAAATAACAAAATAAAATAAAATGGATTTTATACAACCATAAGTTCATGATCACTTAGCAACTTGGACAGAGAAAGTTCTTTATTTGGTAGACTCTTAATAGATATCAGGTGCAGAAGAGTCCTTTATTGGTTAAATCTGATAATTTATAAAACACCCCAGATGGGAAAAAGGATTTTTACAAATTAACAAGGTATTTTCTACTGGCTACACAAAATTACCAAGTGGGCAGATTAGAATGGCTAGGGGATAGGGAAGATGCTAGGAGTTCATTTACCATGCCAAAGACAGAAGAAAATATCTTAGGATGAATGTTGAGCCATTGCCTTTCATTGAAGAGCTAGTTTCCTCTGTCTTTGGTAATAGGAACCAAAATTGGCTTTGATGATTAAATGAAACTTTCATGAAGTTGTGTTTGTATAAAAAGAAAACAATTTTTTCTTCACTAATGCACAAATATATTTTATTTGAGCTATGAAAACTCTGATTTTTGTCTTGTTATTGTTTTTTTAAAAACACATGGAATTTCAGTTTAAAGAGTAGAATTAAATTCCCATGCATTGCTAACCAGAATGGAATATATCAACACTCTGGAGGGGAATGAAACTATCTAAAACAATTTTAGACTTTCATTTGTCTTTTGACCTTGTGGTCCTATTTCTGGAAACATATCCTGTATGTATATCTGGCCAAATGAGGCCTTTTGTAAGCACTGAAGTAACCTGTCAATATTGTTTGTTACAGAGAACAATTTAAAAAACAAATAAACAAAAAATCTCTTAGTGCCCACTACAAGGTGTTGGTTAAATAAATGTTTTGAAATATTATGCACCAGTAAAAAGGAATAGTGAAGCATTATTTTTATAGGACTTATTTTTATTGAAACATTCAAAGGTAAGTACACTGTATTTGCCTTTAAAATCAGTGCTCACTGCCTTTTGTTTTAAAAAGTAGGAGGAATATACATTCATTGTTGTTGCTTTATATAAAGAATTCCTGAAAACATAACTAAGAAACTAATAAATTGTTTACTTACACAGATAGATTGCAAGGAATTCTTCAATGTCTTATAGCTGTTTTTTTTTTTTTTGTTATTAAACATGTAAACTCGGGGCGCCTGGGTGGCTCAGTGGGTTAAACCTCTGACTTCAGCTCAGGTCATGATCTCAAGTCCTGGGATTGAGCTCCGCATTGGGCTCTCTGCTCGGCAGGGAGCCTGCTTCCCCCTCTTTCTCTCTGCCTGCCTCTCTGCCTACTTGTGATCTCTGTCTGTCAAATAAATAAAGTCTTAAAAAAAAACAAACAACAACATGTAAACTTAAAAATGGATTTTAAAAAAATATATAGGGAAAGGCCTAAAAGGGAGCTTATAAATTAACTAGACTAACCTCTCCATCGATAAAGAAAGAAAAGTAGGACCAAAGTAGATAACCTACACAAGTTTGCGCATCCTATACCCCAATTTAAATGCTGGACCCTTTAGAGCAAGAACTATATCAATTCATCTTTATATTAGTAGGGGTTCTTAACTCAGTGCTTTTACTCAATAAATAGTTGATTGATTGTCATTTAAACATATGCTGACAACTTATTTCAATTGTTCATATCTTAAAATATCCTAACACATTAAACATCCTTGTAATATGTCTTGTGATGATTGGCAAGCTTTCTTAGTCAATACAGCTTATAATGGACTTATTAAGATCAGGCATGGTTGGGTTCCATTTTGACACATTTGAGTAATACCTTTTTTATCCACTCTACTGATTTTTAAGCCTTGGCATCTTTAATGGCTTGTCTGATTCACCTTTTCTGTAGCTTAATGCAATATCAAATAGAGGACATATTGAGTGAAATGTATTTGAGGGTAAAAATGAGCCCCTAAATTATTATTCCATTCTATCACATTGGGTAGTTAAAATCCATTCCAATTAAATTCTTTTCAGATAGTAATTTGTGATGAAAAGGTGGTGAACATGCAAAAATAGTTAAATGTCCAAAAGCTGTATTCCTATAAAAATATGTATATCTAAAACAGATTTCAGAATATATCTGCTGGAAGCATAATCTGTGTATGGTAGGACTTATTAGTAACATTAAATTTGAAATAAAGTATTTGTACTTCAAAAACCATTGCTAAATCATAAACTAAACAATATCCTCAACTTTTGGAAGACAGAATACTTTCATAGAAATAAATATGGGTATGGTTAAGAGACTTAGCAAAAAACTTCAAATATTTTCAAAATTTAAAGGTTTTTGTTTGTTTGTTTGTTTTACGATTTATTTATTTGAGAGGACACAGAGAGAAACCCAAACAGACTCTGCTCAGCGTGGACCTGACACAGGGCTTGAGCTCATGACCTTGAGAACATGACCTGAGCTGAAACCAAGACTTCGATGCTTAACCGACTACACCATCCAGGTGCCCCTCAAAATGTAAAGTTTTTTTATATACATTTAATTCCTTGCTTTAAAATTTGTTGCATATGTATTAGGTGTAGCTATTTAGTCAGAATGGACAGTGTCATTTAGTGGAAATAAGACTAAATAAGATAAGGTTGAAATTGTTTTGTTTTAGAAAATTGCTTAGAGCTATAGTTCCTAAAATGAGTTCCATGAAGTACTAAGATCATCAAAAATTCTAATATATTCAATCAATATATATTCTCCATGTCTACAATGTGCCTGACAGGCAACGAAGCAAAGTGTCTGTTCTTGTGTAGCTTATGTTCTATCAGGGAACTCAGGATCTCACACAAGGAACAAGCACATACACCATATGTAAAATTCTGATCAGTTCTAAGAAGAACTAGGCAGCCTAAGAGGGTGGGGCACATGGTATGAGGGCCTGACATTTATATGAGATATTTAGGGAAGACCTTTCAGATAAAAGGTTGTTTGAGAAGAGACATAATGCAGAGTGAGGGAGGCATGAGATATCAAGGGCAGAGAGTTGAAGGAAAAACAAAGAAGAGCACACTCAAAAGCCAGGAGGTGTTTAATGTCTTTGGAAAAATGTAGGAGGGGGCCGGTGTGGGTGGAAAGGAAAATAGGAGATTTACTGCATCATGGTGGTATTGATTACAAAATAGATTACAACTAGTTTATAGATCATGGGTTTCCAAATTCTGTAACTGAGTAAGTTTCAACATATGTTTTATACTATGTTATTAAGAAGGTTTTATAATAGTTGAGATAATCAAAAGCTTTTTGTATATGAAATCTAGACATGTCCTTGGAAGTCATCTAAGCCCATATACTTGTTTTATATCTGAGGCACAAAGAAATTCAGTTGACTTGCCCAAGATTGGACAGTTACTTAGTAGCACAATTCTGTCATTTAACCTCTGAGGAAAGATTCTAAGTCAATGAAGTAAATTTACTAATATTTTATTAATGTGGATTTAAGAAGAAAGTAGGGGCTTCTGAGACATTCTGAAAATGATGGGCAGAAATTTTCCTTGGAGCATAGTTTTTGTTTGATAAAATATCTCTGCTGTTACCAATAGGTCTAAGTGTCACTTTGCATGTTCATTCATGTCTTTGTTTGGTATTATCTGATTAATTAATTAATTAATTTGAGAACACAGCACTGCATGCCCAGGCTAAATTATAGAGGACTCGATGTTGACAACAATGAAAACTTCCTTTCAGGTGGATATTACAGAGATAGGATAAAAGTTGGCTAGACATTTTTTTAAATTGTGAAACAAAATATTTATTATAAACATGCTGCATTAGTATTTATTGTTAGGGCATTCTGTTTGACATTTGCTGAAATGAAAAGACTTTGCATCTGATGCCCTAAGTACCTTCTTCTATTTCTCTTGTCGGTATGATGAATCTACTTCTACGAAAGCCTTTTTTTTCTTCATGATGGACAGTTAATTCACATTCTGTAAGTTTATGAAGACTATCCCACAGGCAGTCATCTGGATTAACTTCTGTTAAGTACCACTGAATGTTGGGTTTTCTGCATAAACTGTGAAATGATTCTTTAGAGAATAGACTGAAAATGACTTTGGAGCCTCTGTTGCTGCCAAACCCTTTGGTTCTGTGGTGCAACATTTAGCCTCTTTGTAATTTAATTTCCTACTTTAAAATGTCACTTGCCAAATACCAATTCAGCTCCCCTTACTCTATATCCAAAAATCCTATCATAAATGTCACATCTGATAAGAAATGGATTACTTGGATTTGCAAGTGGGACTGGTGAAATTCTCAGAGACACAATATTATTTTCACTCCATGAAAATTGTCACGTGATTTGCACAATGATTCCATTTCCAGAATGTACATCTAAACCCATGGATCTCTATATTATGTCAATGTAATTATATGTGATTAGCCATCATGTAAACTGAGACTCCTATATTTAAGACTGGTTCAGTTGAAATTTGACGTAAATCATGTCCCATTTTTTATTATGGGCATAAACTATTGGACAAATTATTGTGGGTTTTTCCCCTATAAAATTTGACTAATTTTCTAAATCTTTCCAATGCCCTGATTTCTTTTGGGAGTAAAGAACACTGTAAAGTAAGACCTATTCAGAGGTCAATTGCTATTCTTCAAAGAATGACTTTAAGTTATTTAAACCTCCAGGGATTCTGAAATAGCCTGTAGTATAAAATATTTCAGTGATGCAATTTTCCATCAATAAAACGAGACACTCATACTAAGACAACAAACCAAAAAAAAAAAAACAAAAACTGAAAAGCTTAGCAGATTGCTGAGTTTGTAAAGTATTTCAGTCATATTGCTGAATACATGTCATTCCAAAAAAAGATTCTCTGATCTAGTTTTCTACAGTTTTCATATGGTTTGATTCGATCTCCTCTTTTAAAGATTAGGTAGCAATATAAAGAATGATTTGTATGTATGAAACATTTTGGGAATCTCAACTGCTTACCGCACTTGAATTATACTCTAATTCTAAGTCATTGCTTTTTAAAAGCATCCATTTAGTTATATAAAATATCTTTAATTAAGAACAACCTCATTTTTTCCCTGATTAGTCCTTTAAGTCTGCATACTGGCAAGTTTTTATATCTACAAATATCTCTTTTTTAAAAATATTTATTTATTTATTTATCTGTTTGACAGAGAGAAACACAACGAGATAGGAAACACAAGCATGGGGAATGGGAGAGGGAGAAGCAGGCTTCCCACCAAGCAGGGAGCCCCATTTGGGGCTTGATTCGAGAACCCTGGGATCATGACCCAAGCCCAAGGCAGATGCTTAATGACTGAGCCACCCAGGCACCCCTATCTACAAATATCATACATTGTTCTTTCGGTTATGTTATACACAGGTAAAGCTTAGAAATGCTTCATCATCTTCTGAGTTTCAAAATGTTACCTCAAAAAATGTTACCTTTTAATATAGCATTTGTTACTGGTTTGGTTCTATATCTCTAATAAACATCGATTACCCATTATGTCTGCATAAAAATCTATCTGCTGGATTTTCTATTTCAAAGAGACCTGGAAAGTAAAGATATTCCTCTCACCTCCTTGAGCCTCAACTTGGTCTTCAGGACCAGCATATCCTGGGAAAAAAATGTTGTTACATCTGTTTTTCAAAGTCAGGGAACAATGAAACCAGTTGATACAATATGACATCAGAAAGAGTGCTTAGAATGGTTTTGCCAAATTCTCATTTTCTCTCAACCAGGATTATCTTGACTACTACCTCCGTTTTTGTCCGAAGAGTTATCACTTAAAATATAAATTCCAAGGAAAGTTTCTGGATTTGGAATCTGATTTTGAGTAAGAGAACATTGCGCCTGCTAGCCATGGAAACTAAGAGAAATATCCTGGTCATTTTCCTTGCTTGTGAAATGGTAATAGCACATGCCTTGCTTCCTTCACTTTGTTCTATTTTGGTTCAAGTAAATAAATATATTCGCAAGTATTTTCAAAACTGTCAAACACTATATAAATACAAGCCGTTGTTATCATTATTTAAAAATAAAACAAACAAACCTTTCACCACCAAAATACTGAGCAAATCATGAAAAAACTTTATGATATTTTCTTCTTCATAGGGTATTATGAGGCTTTATTGAATATTGACTTATTTGGCTTAGGATGAATATTCTTCCCTAACTTTCCCTAATGGATAATTTGTGGCTTAGTACCTCTTGTGTATGCATCAAAGGCTTTGGATCAGGAAGCAAAGCTTACCGGTTGAATTTGAGTAACAGGACTCAAGGAAATCACTGCAATAGGACGAAAGATGATGGTGTGGGGACTGTCACAGACTGCTGCAAAAGTGAAAGGAGAGGGGTCTGACACTGTGTGCATAAGGTCCTACAGGACCGAAATAAAAG
This sequence comes from Meles meles, assembly GCF_922984935.1. Classification (NCBI taxonomy): domain Eukaryota; kingdom Metazoa; phylum Chordata; class Mammalia; order Carnivora; family Mustelidae; genus Meles; species Meles meles. The sequence continues at coordinate 53,155,412 of NC_060077.1, forward strand.
GAATTCCAAGACTCGAAGGGTGTTTGGTGCTTTTCAGCATTGGTGCTTGCTTTCAGCAAGAAGATGTGGCGAGTCCCATCTAATTTCTGTCGTTTACTTTTAAGTAGGAGGATAGAGTTGGTGTGAATACTGGAATTTGGGTGTTAACACTGGAATCGATGGCGATGAGGAAGCTGAACTCAGAAAGAAACGTTTGGTTTTATTGCCTTATATGTTGAGGGCAATACGTGAATATGTCTCATATAATTCACATATTCTCTCATGTATCCTTTTTACAGGCTAGTAGCCTGAAAAAATACATTTTTCTGTATTATTATATTTTATCACTTCATAATTCACTTTTGTAATTTTAGCAGTTTAAATTTTACATCTATATTTATATATATACATACATATATATTTTCCCCCTCCCCTTTCCCATATGCCTTCTTCTTTTTTTCTCCTCCTGATACAGCCTGTGGAGGGAACAAAATGTCAATATGCAGGCATATGGGGCAGGCATGCAATTTCAACCATTAGGATTTTATTCAACCTTCTAACTGAGCCTAAACCATGAATAAGAATAATGGTTTTTTGTTTTTTTGTGTTTTTTAATATTCCCTGGGTCAACATAGTCTCTATTCTAGTGGCTCCTCGATTTTTAAATGCCTAAAATTTACCTGTGATGTTTTAAAATCAATGTCTTTCTAGATTCAACTATTTAAGATTCTTACTCAGTAGGTCTGGGACTGGACCTAAAAAGTTGCATTTCTAATAAACAGCCAGAATGATTTGATGCAAAAATCCAGTGGGTTACATTTTTTAAAAAACATTATAAACTCCAACGGCTTTTATATATATATATATATATATTTTTTTTTTCATACGGTAAAAAACAGATGTTGAAAAGAGGGAAAACAGCTTTATGAGATAGCTTACCCGTGTGTACAGCACTCTTTATGACTTGTTCTAATTATATATATTCTCCTTTAATTTGCCCATACATTCTTTTTAATTATAAAAATAACTCTTTTGTACATTTCTCCCATCAGATATTATTAGCTTTTTCTCTCAGGCATGAAAGTACTAAGATTTATTTACACTGTGTCTTCGCATCTCTGCCCACTTGATGCAACTATGGGTGCTACGGGACCCTTACTGGAATCCCTTCCCAGCTTCCCAGGCCTCCTACCCAGAACAGAATCAATGCATGCCATTTGAGTAATTTTTGGAAAGTATGGTTATACCTCTATTGTGTCACTCTCTTAAGATTGCAGGGTATCACACAGTTTTTTAAATACCACATTTTTTAAGTTCAAATGTCTGGAAAGGAGTTTGCTCTTTACAGGATTGTGGCTTGTATTTCACTGAAGTGTAAGTGGCCTACACAGTTATTAGATGTTAAATCCAGGGGTGAGAATGACTTGATTAAGAGAATTCAGCAATCAAAAGTAGCATGATTATTGGATGAACTCATAAATTGAAAACAAAGGCCATCTGCTCTACCACACATACAATCAGGTAGGAAACGTTATTTTTATTTATTTATTTTTTTAAAGGGAGAGAGATGGTAGGGGAAGGGGGAGAGAGAGGGTGAGAAAGAGGCAGTGGGAGAAGGAAAAAGATAATCTCAAGCAGGTTCCATGCCCAGTATTGAGACATGCAGGGCTTGACTCAGGACCCTGAGATCTGAAATCAAGAGTCAGACACTTAACTGACCAAGCTATCTAGGTGCCCCGAGAAATGTTAAATTTAAAGATTTTATTTATTTGACAGACAGAGATCATAAGTAGGCAGAGAGAGGAGGAAGGAGGCTCCCCACTGAGCAGTGAGCAAGAGAGCCCAATGTGGGGCTCGATCCCAGGACCCTGGGATCATGACCTGAGCCGAAGGCAGAGGTTTTAACCCACTGAGCCACCCAGGCGCCCTGAGAAATGTTAAATTTAATGTATACTATATATGCAGCATTTTAATCTCCAAGGTGTGAGTTTCCTCAATCAAACACTGTAAGCTAAAAGGTAAAATGTGAAATCATTCACCAATGAATTGGTTAATTTTTTGTTTTACAGCACTGTTTTTGCTAGGGATTTTTAATAGCTCTTTAAAATTCTATTTTCGATATTCATGTCAGACACGAATATGCCACATTCCCAAATTATACATCATGGTTTTCAATATCGCTAGTTGCTAGTCATGAACACTGAAGCTAAAACTCAAAAATCTCTCAGTAACTAAGTCATTCTCTGCTGTAATTGCAAGCCTGTTATTTATATGATGACTTTTCTTAAACTTGCTAGCTAGATAAACTTAGACAAGTACTTAAACTCTTTGCCTCGGTTTACTAGTCTTTAAAATTGATGTGATATTAGGATCTAATTCAAAGGGCATGGTAAGGATGATAATACATTTGTTTTTCTAAAGCAGGTAGGAAGGAGCTTGGCATGTGGTAAGCACTATAGAAGTGAAGCTATTAATATTAAGATCACTTGGAATAGAGGATTTCAAGTAGCTTTTATGAAGGTAGAGAAAAATATTGTCTGTCTTGGAGAATGATAAATATTACTGAAGTGTATTGCTTAACATGTCAGAAATAAAATATGCTCTGATTTTTTGGTTTTAGTTTCCTGAAAGAAAGATTATCTCATATTATGTGGGTTTTTTCTCCTCACTAGTAGCTTAGAGAAATTATTCTGATAACAAGACAGATAATTTACTTAGGCAGGTGCCTTAGTTCAGGTTAAGAACCACAGACAGACTTATGAACAACAGAAATTTATTTCTCACAGTTCTGGAGTCTGCAAGTCCAAGATCAGGATGCCAGCATGGTCTGGTTCAGGTGAGGGCCTCCTGGGTTTTAGACTGCCATGTTCTGTTGTATCTTCACATGCCAGAATGGACAAAAGAGAACTCTCTGGGATCTCTTTTATAAGGCCACTAATCCAGCCTTAAGGGTTCTATCTGCATGACCTGGTTCCCTCCCAATGCCATCCTAATACTATCATGTTGGTGGTTAGGATTTCAGTGTATGAAATTTCAGGTTGGGGGGTCCAAAAACACTTGGTCCATAACATCAAGTTATCAACAAATTATTTGTTTCTTCTCTATTATTACCCTTCATCTGATAGTTGAAGCTCTAAATGAAATATATATATATTAATCGCCTCATTATTAGTTAAATTCTGGAATATAATAATTTTTAGTGAGAGATACATAAATTAATTTATAAATTTACAATGATATTTGAAAGAATATAAAAAACTTTCTTTGAAATAACTATTTATTTACTAAATTTCAAGGATGGCCATATTTTGGCCAAAAAAAAAAATCCATTGATATTTTTGTCATTGCTTGAAAAGAGTTAAAAAAAAGACTCAATAATTTCACATATTGCTGAGTTGATTTTGTTTTGCTGAAAGACAGTTGGCAAGAAATGTCAGCAACAACTACATACACGAAAGTGAATCCACTTGGGTTTGAGTGAACTTCCCATGTAGTTTGTACTTTGCCCACCGGAAAGACTGAAGTGAGACAAAAAAATCTAGTAAGACTAACTGCCATAGAAGTGACTAAACAGCAAAAACCTAATACTAACTAACTGTATTGTACATGATTCTTGATATTCCTCATACCAGTTCTTGCTTGTCCTACACTATACTTATCTTTCCTTAAAGATAGGAAATATGACTAGTTCCGTTAAACAGCAAATATATCATGCACTTTTCATAGTGCCCTCTGTTTGCTGACTTATAAAAATCTCCAAGTGCAAAATGTATAACCAGTAAAATATAGCCATGTAATTTGTGCTTATCATTTTAAATACTTCTCTTTTAAAACAGATCTACCCATATTTTCACATAGCCATGAACAAGGTCAGCCACCTAAATCAGACTACCCCACAGCTCCTCCAAAAACAATACAGAAAAATTAGAAGACCAAAGGAAATTACACACACACACACAAAATGTGGTAAACAAAAAAACCCAGACAAAATCACAAAATACCTTCTAAAAAAAAAAAAAAGAGGCAAAACAAAAAATATCCAATCCCACCAAGTGATCACATTCCAGCCACAGCCTGAGCCATGAGCATAGGCATTGAGAAAAATGGTGTGCTAAAGAGAAAAATGGATCCAGTGGCAAGCCAAGACTTGCTCTAAAACCATTCTCAGGAAGGAAAAGTCTACCATTGAGTGAAAATACTGAAAGAGTGAAAATATTGAAAAAGCAATTTGAGGTAGCTGACTTCAAAAGGCATAGCTTCTGGGAGAAAAGAGGAAAAATAGAAGTTAGAAGTGTCCTTTGGCAGTTGCCTAAAGAAGCAGCAAAGAGAAAGAGGCAAATTTAGGGCTATATAAGAAAACCACAAAAATGAGACCCACAATCTTCTTCATCTCACACACACACATAACCATTAAAAATTTTGGATTTTTTTTTCTCCACTGTCAGAGAGGATATCACTGAGTTAGGAAACCTATAAAGTACTACAAATTTACAAAATGAGTAAAATAAAAGGAAGTAAGTCTATAGAAAGTTACTAACAAAGAATATAAAACAAAAATTAAAACATCACAGTTGAAAATTCATCCCAGAAAGCGGGGTGGGTTGGGGGGAAACAGAAGAAAATAGACAAAACTCCAAAAGGATTAAGTACATGGAAACAAGCAGCAGACACATAAAAAAATTGATTCAGAAAGTTAAAAATCTAGGGATGCCTGGGTGGCTCAGTTGGTTAAGGGTCTGACTCTTAATTTCGGCTCAGGTCATGACCTCAGGGTTCTGAGATCTAGTCCCACAAGGACTCCATGCTCAGCGCGGAGCCTGTTTGAGATTCTCTCCCTCATCCTGCCACTCTCCTTCTCTAAAATAAATAAATAAAATCTTAAAAAAAAAAAAAAAGCACTCTTAACTATAGAGAACAGAGTTGTTGGAGGGGAGGTGGGCAGGAGGATGGGCTAAATGGGTATTAAAGAGGGCACTTGTCATGAGCACTGAGTGTTGTAGATGAATCACTAAATTCTACTCCAGAAACTAATATTACACTAGATGTTAACTAGCTAGAATTTAAACAAAAACTTGAAACAAACAAGAAATAGTAGAAAAAATTTTAAACCATTGATTGAACTTGAATGAAATGCAAAAAAAAAAAAAAAAAGGAAAAAGACTGTTAGGCTTATTTGTACATGGCATGAATGAGCAATTCTGAAATCACGAGGAAATATATAACAACTTGTGGAGAAGAAAAGCCAGATTTTGTATTGCCAGAGAAAAGAATTACAAATATGGAAACGATGAAAACTAAGATAAATATTACAAAGCTAGAGTGCAACTGGAATATTAGTATAAATCTATGGATTTTAATATGTTCACAGATAGATATAAAAATAGACAAAACAACATATGTGTATTTCCCAGCTCTGAGAGTTCTTGAAAGCAATGACCTCCCCCCACCCAGTGCCAATGAGCAAATCTTAATGCCCCGAATTTTGTTTCTAAAGACCATTCTCTAGTAAGAGTTATATAGGACTTCTTGAATATATAGCTCCTTCCAGGACTAAAGTATGAAAGTAAAAAATGCACTTAAAACATTTTATAGCACTAGGAGGTAAGGACATACAAAAAATAATGGGGATATTTCAAATAGATACAAGAGCATTTGCCCAAAGAAAAATATACTGATAATAACAAATTATAATCCATAAAATAAAAATAGGAATCAAAGATTACATACTTATATGATGAAATTAAGGAATAAATGGGAAGAATGGAGAACTCTTTTTTTTTTTTTTTAAAGATTTTATTTATTATTTGAGAGAGAGAGAGAGAGATCACAAGTAGGCAGAGAGGCAGGCAGGGTGGGGTGGGAGGGGGAAGCAGGCTCCCTGCTGAGCAGAGAGCCTGATGTGGAGCTGGATCCCAGGACCCTGAGACCATGATGCGAGCTGAAGGCAAAGGCTTAACCCACTGAGCCACCCAGGCACCCCAAGAATGGAGAATTCTTAAAATAAAATTCCAAGTAATAAATGTGGAAGAATCATGACATTAGAAACATTACTGTTCGTTTGCAACCACAGCAATAATAGTCTCAGGCAAGAAGCTAAAATCAGTGGGCCGAAGTGTGATGAGAACAGGATATTTAGTCTTCCATGTTATCTCTTCACAAAAGCTTGTTAGTTACAAAGGGGAAAATAGTACCTCTATAATGAAGAAACAATGAAGCTTAGCCATGGTTGGAAATATACGTCAGCAGTGGTGGGACAAATCAATACCAGGTGCCTCGGATATACTGAGAAGGACACAATATCATATCTTCTGTATTCTTTGAAAAATTATAAAACCTGCATCTAATAATATGGAACCATTAGTTCAACTCAAAATGAGAGACATTCTAAAAGATAATTGAAATGAACTCTAATAATATAATATTATGTTAAATCTGATGGACATGAAAACTAAAGGTAATGTGTCATCCTAGATTGGATCCTGGAATAGGAAAGGGTAGTAGTGGTACAATGGACAAAATCTGAATAAGATCTGTAGGCTAGATAATGCTGCATTTTCTATATTATTTTTCTCCTTTGATAACTGTATTTGCCTATATAAAGGAATGTCCTGGTTTTAAACTGAATTGATAAATACACTGAAGTATTTAGAGGTAAGGTGGAATTGGATGTAAGTTTGGAACTTGTAAAAACATAAAAATATAAAAACATAAAAATATATATCTAGATAGATAATAGATTGATAATATAAGAGACAGGGACTGAAAGAGAATGATGAATCGTGTGAAAAAATATTAACATTAACAGAATGTAGCCAAAAGGTGTATGAGAATTCTTTGTAGTAGTTTGTGATTCTTTGTACTTTATACTCTACTAGTCTCAAATTATTTCAAAAACAAAAGTTAAAAATAGATATCCCCAGCAATGGCCACAGTCGCCAAATTGTGGAAAGAACCAAGATGCCCTTCAATGGACTAATGAATAAAGGAGATATGGTCCATACATACAATGGAGTATTATGCCTCCGTCAGGAAGGATGGATACCCAACTTTTGTATCAACATGGATAAGACTGGAGGAGATTATGCTGAGTGAAATAAGTCAAGCAGAGAGAATCAATTATATGGTTTCACTTACTTGCGGAGTATAAGGAATAACATGGAGGACATGGGGAGATGGAAAGGAGAAGTGAGTTGGGGGAAATCAGAGGGGGAGATGAACCATGAGAAACTGTGGATGCTGAGAAACAAACTGAGGGTTTTGGAGGGTTGAGTGAGCCTGGTGGTGGGTATTAAGGAGGGCACATATTGCATGTAGCACTGGGTGTGGTGCATAAACAATGAATGTTGGAACACTGAAAAGAAATAAAATTAAATTTAAAAAAAAATAGATATCCCTAAACTCTTGTTGAGTTCAACCTTAAGCGGAAGCACACAGACTGATAATGAAAGGTTGCAATATGCGGGCTGTAGAGCGCATCTCCTATTTGATTGCCTCTTTTACCACCACTTAGTGATAGGAATTTTATAATCATTAGATAATTATTATTTTTTAAAAATTGACCAAGCTAATAATACAAACCAGAACTAACCTGAAACTTGTTGTAACTAGCAAACACTACCTGGCTTAGAATAAAGGAAAATGAGATCTTCAACAAGATTGAATTATGAGAGGGAAAAAAAAATACTTTAATGGATTTCACTATTTTGGAGCTAAAGCTTGAGAACTGGGACCACAGGACAGGAAAGAAGAAAGGGGCAGGGAGGAGGTTGCTTCAAGTCCAGTGAGGGGAGGCACCATCTTTACCAAATATGGACATTGCTCGCAAACAATGGCCGCATTTACTGGGCCGCTGTATGCATGCTTACAGTGCTTGTAATTGAGGATGATTATGGTTAATGACTCCAGTAATGTGCACTTTCAAACCAGCAGGACAATGTAATTTGTATCAAACCTATTCAGTATCTCTTCAGGCATTCTGCCTAGTTTAATCTTAGCCCAGCACTGGCTGCCGAAGGAGTCTCTGGGAGCTTCTCAGCTGGCTCAAATTAAAATCTTCGTAGTCTCCCCCACACCCGAGTCCCTCCAGTATATTCACAAGTAAATAAAGTTGTTTGAGTCTTCATATCAGCTGGATGGCTTAAGGACTGTCATAGTTTAACGTGACAGGACCAAGAACTTTAGTCCTAAAAACACTAGGTTTTCATGTGCAGAAAGGAAGCAAAACATCTGTCTGTGAAATTCACTGATGAGGTGTTAACCAATAACAGCTACACTTCTTGCTAAAGAAAAGCTGTTTTACACTGCAATATACTGTGAAATACAACATTCTGTGGTTTTTCAAAAGACAAAAATAATCAGTTAATACAAATATACCCAGTTTCCATTTCTCCAACTATCAAGAGGAAATCCCTTATCAGCAAAATTGTTTGTGAAATCAGTTCAGGAATAGATCCTATTTAGAAGCTATACTATTCATTTTAATCCAGTGCCAAATAAAGCTTTAGAACAAGAATTAATTACTTGAATAATTAATTATTCAAATAACATTCAATTAATACCCAATCATTCAAATAAAGATACAATAAATATTCAATTAACCATCGAATTAATTAATCAATTGAATGATTAATTATTCAAATAATATTCAATTGATATCCAATTAAGTATTCAAATAACTATTCAATAAGTATTCAATTAATCATTGAATTAATTAATTAATCAAATGATTAATTAATTAATTAAATTTCTAGCTATGAGATTAAGAAGCCTAAACATGGCTCTATGTCTTTTTTTATTTTCTTTTTTGGTTTACTGCCATTTTAGGGAGGGGCAAGGGGCAGTTCTACACACTTATGCTCCAATTTTCAGAGACTCTGGTTACATGTGTCATTCTGAAGCATGATGGAGTGTGTTATACAAATGAGATGGAAAAATGTGCAGAGGGGCCTAAGGCTTAAGATAATTACAATTCTGAAAAAAAATTATTACATAATTATCCTATTATGTTCCACTCCTCAGGTTTGTAAGTAGAGTTTTTCTTCATGTGCATCTGAATGCAAATCACTATATGTCTACAATTTCAGATGCAGAAATTTTAAGTCTGAATAATGACATCTGTCACTTGTAACAGTAGGATGAAGTTGGAAAACAAGGTGACGGTGCATGCGTATCCCGGTCTTCGTGCAAGGTAAATGGCGTGGAGAATCATTGATATATGAAAGGAACAGCAATGTTCGGGTGGCAAAAGGGTTATAAGCAGCATGAAAATGTGCATAACTCAGCTGATTATGCTACCCTGAGATTTTTCATACACAAGTATTTCACATTTTATTTTATTTTTAGAATGCTTATAAATTACAGTTTTGCTTTCAAATGTTTACCCATATGTCATGAAGTCTGAAGTTTATGACATATACCTTGCCTCATATTGTAGATTATGTCATTCAGTTTGTAACACATAGCTTTGAATGTGAAAGTGCAGTTGTTTGATTGTAAGCAGCATGAGTTAATTGACTATAAATGACCTCATGTTGTCTAGCACGGAAATGCTGTCATTTCTTGTGTGAAAAGTAATAAAAAAAAAAAGCATTTGGTGTAAAGACTCATTGGTAAGTTTCAGGATTTAGCAGTTCTTCCAATTGACTAAAAGAATCTCAAACACAAGCAAATTAAATCTTAGGATAGGTGCTTTTCAGTTTTCTTGCTGTATCACATTCTTAGGAAAATTATTTAAAAGAGTAAAAGGACATTATAATGATATTATAATGCAGGGTAAAATACATAATTCCTGAAATGGGAGTAATACAGTTTATCTATGTGATCTCTGAGAGTGTTCTTTCAATCTTGGAAACAATCAGGAAAGTATGGTTCTAATTCTCCTAGTACCTCTTCTAACAACTCCCTAATCTCCTTCCAACATTTGATAGCTCTTCCATTTTGACTCATCTTCATGGTGTTGGTGGCTAATACTCTGGATAAGCTTATTTACAATCGGGAATGCTGAAGATTTCATATTCCAGGCTTCCTTGCAGCTAGGGCTCTGCATGTTATTAGGGATTTCCAGGTTGATGCGTCCATACAGGAATTAGAAGGGAAATGTTTTTCTGACAAATATGGCCATAAAGGCATTTTTTCTTTCCTTTATCAGCTATGGCATAGATTCTGGCTTTGTGGAGTTGACTATGAGCAGTAGTAGTAGGATTTCTGCTGAAACAGCCTGGGTTGTAAGGTTGGCATTTCTCTGGCTTTCCTGCTTCTAAACTAAAATGTCCTTTTATACACCAATTTCTGCTTAAACTAGCTAGGTTGGGCCCTGCAGTCTGAACGTAAGAAACCCAATTAATAAAATGTGAAACTGAAAAAGGTTTATTTCCATATACTTGAATTCTGTTATTCACCTGGATACCATATTTCATAGTTCAGTAACGTTAATGTCACCACCCCTCTGAGTGGTGAAAAGAGGTGGACCTTGTTTGTCTTTATAGGTGTTTTTTTTTTTTATTTCTTTTTTTATCTGCCAGAATTTAACCTATGCCTGCTCTGCTCAATGCTTTATTTATTATTTCAAGTGTCCCTGGTTACAGAGTTTTTTGTGCCAGAAAATTCTATTGTGGTATAATCGCTTGGAATGACACACTTTTACAAATATATGGCTGAATCACAGTCGCAACTATGTCTCATCAAATTATCTGCTCTTCTGGAGAGTGGTCAGCTTGAGAAACATTCAAATCAAAAGCATGTGCATTTTTATCTGAGCTAATAGGAAGCTGAGTTTTTGTAGAATTATCTTGCATCTCAAAACCTCTGCTTTGGCAAAGTTAATGCACACTCCCGTAAGTCACTGTCTTGTGTTCTAGAGGAAGGAGAGTGGATCATCCGTGCACCTGTTCTAGTTCTTGCTGGATCATAAATGGTTCATCCCTTCACTTGTTCTAATATTTCTTAAACTTCTCTTTTCTCTAATATTCCCTAACAACTGCCTTTTTCCTTAAAGACTTATTTTAAAATACTTGCATACATACAATTTTCCCTCTGACCTTTTTAAATTTTACAAAATTTTCTAGACTTGCAAATAGCCCTTCAAATAACTGACCGCTGCAAACATTATGACATATCTTTAAAAATATTCTGTGCAAACTGTACAATGTTCCATATCAATTGGTATGCATGCATCCTCTTGCTGTTTAGTGTTTTGCTGAAGCAGAGGCAAAACCACACAGGGCTTGCCTTTTACTATTGATTTTATGAGAAGTCATCATGAGATTCCAGATAAGGAGACTCTTTCTACAGATTATGCTGGCTCTTTTCAAATGCTCTTGAGTTATCATTAGGAATAACAGATGCTTAAACTCTGACAATCTTCAGAATCAAAAAAATAATTGTATAGGTCAGAGGAGAGGCAGCTCCTTGATCTTTTCATGATATATGGCATTCTGAGCCCTTGAAATCAGTGAATTGAAATGTTAACTATATTAATAACATCATAAGAGTGGACTTTGGTGATGTATGGGACTGAAGAGGCTGACCTATATCTGTCAGGCTTCCCAGTGATACTGATGCAAGATGAAAGGCTAGGCTATCTAGCTCAAACTTGTTTCCCAAACATTTGGTACTGGTACTCTTTTCTTCCCCATTACAGCATATCATATAAATATAAATAAATATATATAAATATACAGCATACAGCATCATCATATAAATATGATGTTGTGGTGGCAAATAATCATAGTAAAAAAGACACTGGACACTTATAGTAAGACTTACTTGGAAATTTCCAATCTGCTATCAGGAGGACAAGAAAAATATTGTTTCTTCTTTTTTTTTTCTTTTTCAGAGGTTTTTACTCTAAAAGCAGATCAAAAAAAAAAAAAAGGTTTTAAGTCACCAGTAATTTCTTGGCTATTTTCTTGCTATTACTTCACATAGTACTCCATTAAAATAATCTTGTTAAATATAGAATAAGAATAAATTGCGACAACATTTTTCTCTTAGAAAATTATTATTTTTCCATAATGGTGGCTGGTAATGTTTCACTGCTTGACACTTGGCACAAGGCATTCTGTAAAAAGACACTTTTTAATGGACACTTTGAGACCTACATTCAGTTTATTGTTTGAATGGCCAGGGAAGAATAGAAAGCTATTCTTTTTAAAAATAAGTTCCTTTGAGGAAAAGAGTGTGGCTTGGTCTCAGATTTAATTATCCATGTCTTGTTTATACTTTGAAAAATATATCCTTTTTTAGTTGTGTATTCATATTAAATGCATACAGTGAGAACTGTTATAGAAAGATAACGTAGCTCTCTATCTATATATATAGATAAATCTTTTCAGATGTATCTTTTTTCTCTTAACCTAAATCAGACTCAGTAGCATATTATATTGCAAAAAAAGTGTTGTGGTAGTTAAATTTTTCAATATTAAGGAGTTTTGTCAACTGTGGAATCTGAGTATACCTTAGAGTATCTGAATTAAACAGATTTTAAGTTCTGCTTATAAATGTGGTAGAAAGCATTACCTTTTTTTAAACATATTTTCAAGAAAAAAAGTACTTGGAATTTTTAAACCATCTTGGGAAAAAATTTAATGGATAGCCATAAGTAAATCAGAAACATAGAGTTTTTTATTTGTTTGTTTGGTTGTTTTTTTTTTTTTTCATTTATAGAAGAAAGGCTGGTAGCTTAGTGTCTGAAATGGTTGATTAAACTTTTTTTTTTTTAATGTCAAGACTGATATAAGTAAATTGACAAAGACTCTGGAATACAAAAATAGTTACTGACAGGGTGTACTAATCAAACAAACAGAACCAATAGTAGGGTGTGTGTGTGTGTGTGTGTATGTGTATGTATACAGGGTGGAGGGAAACGTTAAAGAATTGGCCTTTGTAATTATGATTGTGGGAACTGGAAAATTCAAAATCTGCAGGGCAACTTGGTAGGTTGATGATCCAGGGAAGAGATGATGTTGCAGCTCCAGTCCAAAAGCAGTCTGGCTACAAAATTGCTTCTTTCTTGGGAAACCTTAGTTTTTTCTCTGAAGACCTTCAACTGAGTGGACAAGGCCCACCCACATTCTGAAGCATAGCCTGCTTTACTCAAAGTCTACTGGTTTAAATCATAATCTAATTTAAAAATGACCTTGACAATAACAACTAAACTGCTTTTTATTTTTCCTTCCCCTCCCCTACCTTTCTAACTAGACTGCTTCTTATTCAAATATTTGGGTATTGTGGTCTACCCAAGTTGACACATAAAATTAACCATCATGTGTGGCCTTAGGATTCTGTTTTCTCCAAGAATTAGATTTCTTCAAATCTCTTCAAAATGAGCATCACTCCCCATCAACTCTGGAATGATATGAATACACTTTAATTCTTTTTTCTCCATCCTCGTAAGAATTATGTCACTTTAATTTTCTCTTATTTTCAGTTTATCCTTCCTTATGTATTTTTCATTTTGCTCAGTGCTTGCACTCACACCACACCAATTCATGCTGATTTTCTTGATTTAACTGCTTTTTATGAGAGGGGAAAAAAAGAAAAAAAAATCCCATGATCTATTCAAACATTTTGAATCTTTCATTCCAGTTGACTTCTACTCCATAGCAGGAACCTTAATTCCTGCTTCTAGCCTATTTGAGGTAATTTTTATGTTCATTGTGTATATGTATGTGTGTGTTCTCTCTAAATTGAATGTCTATCATTTTCCAATGTAAAGTAGAAGGCAGAAATTTTTAGAGCTCAAGGAATATAAAATAATGTTTACATACGTGACTATCAAAGCATTGCTGAGCTAATTATTAGACTTCCAAGCAGTAACAAAGGTAGGCTGAGGTAAAAATTCAGGGAACCAGGATATAGGGCTCAAAATGGCTACATGTTATAGTCATACAAAGGACAGATTCTCTGTAAGGTGAGGTGGATGTCACAGCCCTTGCTCTTTGTGTAACTCATGCTCATTACCATCTGAAACAAGACACTGTGTTGGAAAGGACCTGTAGAGGTTATCCAGTGAATCCTACTATCTCCATTCTGTACTATGTCTACTGACGATGTGCACCTGAAAGCAGATGTTTAGGAAAATACTGACTTTTATGTTTTAAGACAGTGCATTCTAATGTGTATTGAATCTCAGAAAATGCTTTAGAATGTCTCAGTAGAATTCTGATATAGAAAATCACAGTCCTCTGCCTAAAAGTATTCTATATGGAAACCAATGGTGATTACTCTTTTATTAATCGCGTTACATTTTTCAGACTACTGTTTCAAGTGTTTTTACAAGACTACTAAGGCCTCAAAGCAAAATGAAAATGTGGTTGTCAAGGTATATTCCTGGGTGAGGACCAGAGGGGCAACCAGGGAACCCACACTAGACATTTCATCATGATATGTGACATCATCTAAACCATTCATCTTCCCTTTCTTTGCACTTTGCACATTTTCTAGGCATTGCCTGACATTTATTACATTCTCCTCCCTTACTTATCTATATTTAGCCCAAAGCCCTCTTGAACAGGTCTTCCAGGCTCTAGTAAAAATGATTTTTCCTATCTTTAATGAGATGAACTCCACTCCTGGCTACGAGCTCTTATTTTGGACGTGTAATTCCATTATCCAGGATCAAGATCCTGTCTATTGATACCATCTGCACAGTCCATTGTTCACATCTTAGATCTTCTTTCTCAGGTGCTAACTCTTGGGAAGACAGCATGTGACAGCACCGTCTGTGTTCTCAAGTCTTTCATCTTCTGACCCAAGAAGGTTTAGTTCTTAAAGCAGTTGTTGTCTACACATGGGTCAGCAGCAGTGCTAGATGGAGCACAACTTGAATGTGTCCTTTAGCAAGATGACGCAAGGCTTCATGGGCCACAATCCACATTTGGTCATTTCAGCAATTCTGAATGTGGAATCATTAAGCATTTCTAGGTTCCTCCTCCAAGGCTCAGTTATTTTCAAGTGGTCAGTTCCATCACATTCTTTGTGGAAGTTGTTTGTGGAGGATTACAACCTGGTTCCTTAGGATCTGGAGTCCAGTTTTAAAGCATAGATCTATGTAAGTCAATATCTTTCAGACTGCTCCTGCTTCCTCACTTTTCCCTCACCTATGGATATATATCCTATAAACTGTGTCCTGTAGAGGATAGTAGATTGAACTAGAATGCAGGGGCTTTGATTTCTAGTTTTAACACTGGAAAAAAACTTTGTAATATTGGGTAATAAAAATAAAAATACTAAAACAATTGTAATAAAAATAACTTTGTAATATTGGGTGCACACTAAAGTATCATTACAACTCTGCTTTCTCCTCTAAAGAACTTGTGTAATGGGGTGATCAGTGTATAGCACCCGAGTGTCGGTTGACTTTTAGGTAGGAATTTATCTTTTCTTTTTCGTGTAAGATATAAAGTGACCTTTGGAAAAATGATCCCTGAGTTTTTGAGTTTTAAAAAGAAAGCACTGTTTCTGGTGTGCTTTGTCTTTAAAAAAAGACAGCACTTCACTATGATGTTAAACTAAATTGTATGTTCTCTATAAACACTCTAGAAGTTATAATAATGTTATCCATTTAAAACCTTTCAAAAACTACCATGTGGGTGATATTTAAAGATTATTGTTCTGAAGCAATAATGTAGAATGAGCTACTGAGCTATCAACAGCCTGCTTTGGTGACAAACATAATTGTATAAATGTTTTATATGATGTGCAGCCATGAGTATTTGATGAGTACATGCCATTAAATCTAAATTTATTTATCACTATTTTTCTGTGCAAGGATTTCATGTAAATTAAGTATTTCCCTTAAATGAGCTTTCCATTGTAAATATATTTCACTTATAAAAAGTCTTATTAATTTGACAGGCTCATGGTTTTACCATTTTCCTTATTAAGAAAATTTACCATTTCCTCATTATTATAACGTGTTAACTCAGAAACTTTTATTAGAAGAATTTGGAATAGTGGTACATTTCCCTGGGATATTTTGCTTTACATAGCAGAGCCTTGCTCACTGGAACAATCATAGAGTAGAAATGCAACATTTAAATATTCAGATATTATACATTGCTTGGGATAGAATTTACCTTATTTTCTTTTATCACATACTTCTGTTAACACATAATACATTCTAGACACTGTGGTAGGCAACAGAAATACAAAGCATAAAAAGAGCTAGCTTCTGCACTTCTGGGACTCACTGTTATTCTGGAAGATAGTTTTGTCAGGGCAAGATGGTGGACTGACCTTTTGTACCCCCTCTTCCCTTTTCAGATGACAGCATGCAATTTAAATGAAAGTAAAGAAGAAATAAAACTCGCAGTTGAGAGCATGGGGGGACATTAGCAAAAGATAGATTTCAACAATTTTTTGGTAGAGAAAAAAAGAGATGGATAGGTGAGTGATTAATCAAAGAACAGGAGGCACAATCTAGATCACTTACAGAGGTAACTGTATCTGATGAAAAACAGACATCTACAGAAACTCCAAAGAGGTCGCAAACTAAGAGATGGCAGGAGCCTTGATGGGTGGGAGGAAGAAATAGATCTAAAAACAAGATGATTAATAGAGAACATATATGGTAGAAGCAAACAACCCACACCTCTTCCAGCAATGCCTTACGCTGGATGCTTTACCCCAGGCACAAATACAAACTGAACAAAGCCTTCCGAAGGAAAAAAGGGTAATTAGTTAATAGAGACTCAGAGTGAAAGCTTTCTTATTTGGTACAGGAGTCACCCCCAAGATTTCTCACTCTAAAGCATTTCCGACCAAACACAAAGTCTCCCAAGTAAGTATTCTTAGTTCCATATTATTAAGCATGACTTGGCTACTATGACTCACCAGAAGTTTATCAAAATACTGCAACATGAGAGAGAATGATGAGGATAGACTAAGTAAAAACTAACAGTGATGAAATAGGGGCAATTTAAAGAACTAAAATAAATTTTAAAGTTCTCATGAGTATCTTCGGATGAATTTGAGAATGTTCTGCATGTACAAACTAACAGAATCCTAAAAAGGAAGAAAAGCAAAGAAACAAGAATGAGAAGGAATAAAAAAAAATTGGAAATTAGAAGTCATGACTAGAATAATATGTTCAATAGGAAGGTTGGAAATTAATGTAAAGAAATTGCTCATTCAATATAACTACAATAAAAACCAAAAGAATATACAAGAGAAAAGATGAGATCAGCTCAGGATGTCCAGTTTTGAGTAATAAGAGTTCTTGGTAAAGAGGATGAAGAGAACAGTGGTGAAATGATCAAAGATAAAGTGCCAAAAAGTCCTTCAAAGCTAAAGAGAGAAACAAATCTAATTAAAAAGTCTTTCCAAGCACTGTGCCTTAAAATATCTAGATACGCTATTGTAAAGATATAAGAAAAACAAAGATCAAAGATCCTAAAATCATCTCTAAATGACAGATAATCAGACCATCATTAACTTAGCATCACAGATGAAAATAGAGACATGCTTTCAAAGTTCTTAGGGGAAATGGTTTTCATCATAGATTTACAAATTTAGGCAAACTTTCACTAAAATGTGAGGAAGGAATAAAATATATTAAAATCTGAAAGAATTCAGAATGTATACTTGGTAAAAAAAAATAAAAATCCTTCCTAGGAAATCAATTAAGGATATATCCAGCAAATTAAAAAAAATAAACCAAGAGATAGGAAGATGTGAGATTCACAAAATAATAAATAGAACAGG
Organism: Meles meles; assembly: GCF_922984935.1. Taxonomy (NCBI): domain Eukaryota; kingdom Metazoa; phylum Chordata; class Mammalia; order Carnivora; family Mustelidae; genus Meles; species Meles meles. Next base: position 53,173,094 of record NC_060077.1, read on the forward strand.
ATAGGGAAATTCTTATATTATAACTTTGTAAGCCTAAAGTCCAGTTTAGAGCAGAAGAAAATATATGAAAATATATTAAAAAAATCATGTATGTGTGTGTGTGTGTGTGTGTGTGTATATATATATATATATATATATATATAATATGTATATTCACTTGGTATAAATAGCCCAGTGACCATTATGGCAAATCATAAAGGAGAACATATAATTAATCAGTATTTGGTCCTGCTCTGAACTCTAATTTACATTTGTATTATACTTTTCCAATTAATCCATGGATGAATTATGAAAGACTTAATTTTGCCATAAGAGAAGAATATAAATGCAAAGACAAGTGAGTAAATAAAGATGACCTGGAGGAAATGGGGCACTAATGTCTTCATCTTACAAAGTGCCTCCAAGACATAATAATTAAGGTTGATAGAACATAATTATTTGCATTTGCATCTGGGACAAGTGGAAGAAGGAACTGAAAATTATAGGATAACTCTTTGGGGAGGTAGAGTTCGGAAATATGAACAGTAAGTTAAATCCCTGGTCTTTTAGATTGAGATAACAATAAATGATGCATAAATTTGAAAAATCGGAGCAAAAGTTTAAACTTTTTTTTAATTGTTTACAATTCTGGGGTTATTCATCAGACTACTTAAATCCAGTAATTTATTATTTTATTTATTTTTAGAGATTAATTTGTTTTAGAGAGAGAGAGTCCACTGCCAGACTATATCTCATGCCCTGAGATCATGACCTAAGCTGAAACCAAGAATTGGGCCCAACTGACTGAGCCACCCAGGCACCCCTCTAGTAATGGTTTAATTGATTCTAAGTAGGGGAAATGAATATGAGGGATACTGAGACAGCGTCAATGTTTATTGCATACTTCTATTAGAATCTGGCTTTTCAAACTTTTGTGTATTACTATGATAAAATAAATTAAAAGAAATAATTGCAATATGAAAAGTGCTAGAATATTGATATCTATACAAGGGTCTAAATGAGCACGCAAAAAGAGTGATGGTTAATTCCAATTATTCTCTCTCTATTTCCATTTTAATAAACCATTTAAAATGCGAGGTCATGGGTTTGAGTTTTTAAGTTGGGAAGGGCTAAGGCACTTGCTCAAATGCATTACATCTAGGTATACATTTATACCTTGATCAAGGAAAGTTAACAAGGCTCAGTGTTCATTTACTTCTCTTGTGGGAATATCTCTATTTATTCTACTATTGATTAGCTATTATCAATTATCATTGATTAACACTTGTGCAATTTTAATTTCTGGCTGGCTTTAATTTCCCTCCTAGTAATAATTTCCTGCCATTTGATTGCACTCAACAACTTTTGCAGAAAGATAACATTATTTTCCTAGATAAAATTAAGGAAAGATCTGGATTTTAATGCAAAGTTCTCAACCTGCCTGCCATTTTAAATGTGCTGGTCGATGCTCTGTTCCTAGGATAATGTTCTATTCTTTTACTGCTAAATCTGCTAATGCACTGATGTTGAGTAATTAAAGACTTACTGCAGGAGAACTGTATATGGAAGAACCACACATCTGGAGTTTGTAGACAAGATTTCCAAATATTGTTTCCCTGATCACTGAATGTAGCAATGCTTAGTCATACCTCAGCAACCCACATTTTAAGCACTTTGTCTACAAGTATAATATCTACCTCCTATTGATGTTGTAAGCACTAATAAAAACTTTTAGGAATCATGTATTTTATAACTGGTTAAGTTGAGAATCATACATATAAGTATTATTTCTGTCTTGCCTAGCTTGAGGTTAATGATAAAGGAGAGCTCCCTGCAGAATAAGTGCATAAAGTCGATTTTTCCAGGGCTTAGCCTGAGTCTGGTGTCTACAGAAATTACTTTGCTATGTCTTACCTTAAATGATCATCAATTATACTATCTAATTCCATGTATTTTAAATTTAGGGAACTTGTTTTTCAAGATTCATTATAATCTGGTAAAACCCTGCAAAAGAGATCTAATTTGAAACAAGCTTATTTTTAGATTCGAGTGCATGAGAATAAAGATGTTTTAAGATAGTTGGCAGATTTGGCATACTTACTGGTAAAATGTGTTTTTATTTCTATATAATTACAAAAATATGTAATTTATCCTTTCAAGCAGAGACTATAGCTGGAGATTGGAGTGTAGCCAAAGTGTTGAACATCTTGCAGAAAGGAGTTAAGGGTAATCCAAAAATTATACACTGGCAACTCTCACCTCTGCACCTGGAAAACTAGTTTAAAAGATCTTGGAAGGTGGAACACAAATCATCTGGGTGAGCAAAATTTGTTAGGAATAAATCAGCCTGGGCTTTGCAAATGTAAATCATTCCCTCTCTGCCTTGAAAGGATACTTTATGATGCTTAACAAAGAGTAAATAAAGGAGGGTTGCCAGATGTACTCAATTTAGATTTTCAATGCCTCTTAAAAGAGATATTTTTATCCTGAGTATCACCTGACAGTGAAAATCTGTGCCTGCACTTACAGAACACACAAGAAGCTTTCTTGCCATCTGGCCGGCTAAGGTCCAGCTTTACCGAAGTGCACAGGGTTAGCGGCCACCCCTGGACAAATCGATACCGTGCCGCAGGTCTATTCCCTTGCACCTATAAATTCTTGGCAACAGAAAGTTCTGTCAGTGATTAAAAACTGGATAGATGACAAAAAGGCAGGATTCCGAATAATGTCTTGCTGCTGCAAGGAAAGATCTGTCTGCTTATTGAAGGAGGGTCATTATTTGGAGAAAGAGAAGGCAAACTGACTGTGTTGAACCGCTGAGGACAAACACTCACAGGAAATGAAAATCCCCAGGAAGTAATGGGGAAAGAAAAAACAAACAAACAAATAAAACAAACAAACAAACAAAAAACCGGACACTTGAACACATGCACACACACATTCTTGTCTGTCAGAAATATTTAAAAAATGAGAATTATGTTCTTTCTTTAACCAATGTAAGATCTAATTAAGAAGATGTCTACACATAAATTGGTAATTAGCCTTACGTTCAAAGACTGAGGCAAATGACTGATACAGAGAAGAAGTGTGAAGAGATTTCAGAGCAAAGAGCAAACATTCTTGATTAAAGTGGCTGATGAAGATGTCACGGAGCAGATGCGATTTGGTCCTCAAAAGAGGTACAAGTTAATGATAAAGACATTTGGCCAAGGTGGAAAATGAGCAAAAAGACACAAAATTTTGAAGTGTTTTGTGCAGCACATTTAGTTAGAGAAGTAGTATAGTAAGCTGAATGTCTCCACTATTGACAGCTGATCAGGAGAACAACCATGATCAAAGCAATCTTTTGAATATATTTGCTATACATGATATCATATATGAAGAAAGGGTCACATTTGTTGGTGAGGGGCGAGAGGCAATGGATTTGGAATTGGCTGAGTTTCGAGAGTATTCTATCACACAAAGTCAACTTTTTCTTGATCAATTTATATGAATCAAATGCAAATACAGTTAGGTCTTTTTTGAGAAGGAGAGGGCATTGGACAAATAAAATTAGTCGACACTTCTATGGAAAGATAAACAAGAAAGAATAGCAAGAAAAATTTCAAAGAAAAGCACAGAAGAAAAATTAGCGCTTTAAGACCTTAAAATCTTTTAACAATTTAAACAGTGTGTGACTGGCACATGAAGAAAAAGTCCAATAAGACATAACAAAAAATCCAGGAATAGACCCAATTTACAAATGAGAGATGGTGGATTAGGCAGTAAGTGATGGGGGGACAAGTAAATAATGATCTGATAAGAATATTAAGTAAAATTCATGCATCATATCAGATACCAAAATACATTGCAATTAGCTGCAGCATTCACATCTATAAAATAAAAGAATAAATGTTTCTGAAGGAAATATAGAATTATTTTATCATGGATAGTAAGAAAAGTCTTCTCACTCTATTTCAAATTGCAGTAGGTATAAGATTTTTTAAAAATTTTAAATTCAGTGTGTTTGGGTGGCACAGTCTGTTGAATGACTATTGATTTTTAGCTCAGGTTCTGATCTCAAGGTGTTGAGATGGAACCCTACATCAGACTCCACACTCAGCAGAGTCTGCTTAAGACTTTCTCGCCCTCTGCCCCTCCCCCAATGAACACTCCCTCTCTCTCTCTCTCAAACAAACAAATAAATAAATTTTTTTAAAAATAAAAATTTAATTCCACAAAAAAAAAAACAACAAAAACCCATTTATACAGCAGTCACAATTCTTTTTTTTTTTTTTTGATTTTTTTGATTTGTTTTTAATATTACGATTATTGAAACAAGTAATAACCACAGTTACATGTGCTAATAACTACAAAGAAAAGACATAGGTAGAGAGGATTGGCTCTGTTGTTGAGAGAAATTCCGTAATCAAAAATAAAGGATGCAAGCAAAATTTAGAAAAAAATAGCAAAGTATCCCCCCTTTTAAATTTAATTTTGGTATATACATTCAGTTATTCTTTTAATGGCTCTTTATTTGCTTTGTATCTTACTTGTTTTTTGGTCTTTCTAGGAGTTTTGGCATTTGTCTTCTCTTTTTATTTCTGCCCCTCATGTGAAATTATATTTCCCTAGTGAATCAATAGTTAGAATGAATGTGAATTTACTTTAAAATAACTCTTTATTTTGGTTGAGATAAATAAAAATAAAATGTATGTCTGGAATTCAGAGATTAAAAAAGCAAGCAAACAAAAAAGCCTTTGACAATGGATGCCTGATATTTACTCCTTTACCAAATCCCTGCCTTTCTTTTTTTTTTTTTTTTTTTTCTCATTTTATTTATTTTTTCAGCGTAACAGTATTCATTCTTTTTGCACAACACCCAGTGCTCCATGCAAAACGTGCCCTCCCCATTACCCACCACCTGTTCCCCCAACCTCCCACCCCTGACCCTTCAAAACCCTCAGGTTGCCCCAACCTCCCACCCCTGACCCTTCAAAACCCTCAGGTTGTTTTTCAGAGTCCATAGTCTCTTATGGTTCGCTTCCCCTCCCCAATGTCCATAGCCCGCTCCCCCTCCCCCAATCCCACCTCCCCGCAGCAACCCCCAGTTTGCATGGAGGTTCCTCAAAATGTTGAAAATAGAACTACCCTATGACCCAGCAATTGCACTACTGGGTATTTACCCTAAAGATACAAACATAGTGATCCGAAGAGGCACGTGTACCCGAATGTTTATAGCAGCAATGTCTACAATAGCCAGACTATGGAAAGAACCTAGATGTCCATCAACAGATGAATGGATAAAGAAGATGTGGTATATATACACAATGGAATACTATGCAGCCATCAAAAGAAATGAAATCTTGCCATTTGCGACGACGTGGATGGAACTAGAGCGTATCATGCTTAGTGAAATAAGTCAATCGGAGAAAGACAACTATCATATGATCTCCCTGATATGAGGACATGGAGAAGCAACATGGGGGGGTAGGAGATAGGAGAAGAATAAATGAAACAAGATGGGATTGGGAGGGAGACAAACCATAAATGACTCTTAATCTCACAAAGCAGTCACAATTCTAACAATCGAGGAAAATAGCCACTACTCATACAATAGACACATGGCTAATATTCCTAATACATAAAGAGGTCCTGAAAACAGATAAGGATAAGCCATATACTTTAATGGAGAACTGGGCAAAACAAAGAAAAGAGGAGGAAAAGAGGGAGAAAGAAGGGAGGAGAATAGAACAGAATAGAAAAGAAAATGTTTTTTTAAACATTAGCAAAATATTCAATTTCACTCAGAAACTAAGACTTCATTGATGTACCATTCATCTACCTTCTTATTTGACAAAAATTTAAGCTGCCTAACTTGCTAAATTGCAGAAGTGTGGTGTGGGTTGGGGCATAATAAGATCCCATCCCTATTCATGGAATTCAGCAACATATTAAAACTATAAGTGCATATAGTCTTCGATCCAGTGATTCTACTTATGGGGTTTTATCCAACAGATATACTCTCCCTGTTGAAATGCTGTAGGTATCAGAGTATTCAAGCAGCATTTGTAAAGGCGAAATAAAAGTGACTTTCACGTTACACCCATTGATAAAGGACAAACTTCAAAATACATTCTAATTTGTAAAAAACTTCTCAAGTAAAGGAATGACAAACTGATTTCTTCTGTGAGCTACTAAAGAACTTGATCAAGTATTTTAACCAATTCATTTGCCAAATTAAATTCAACGTCATTATTTTCCCATGAACTGAAAAATAAGAAAAGGATGAAAAAAAGGTGGATATGCAGAATTGTTCAGGAAATCAAGATCCCTTCAAGGTTAACATGTATTGTTAACCATTCTGTGATTTTAGTAAATACTACAATAACAACAACTAACAATCTCTTATATTACAAAATGCAATGTTCTTCCAATAAACACCTATTTCAAGTGTTGTTAGGCCCAGGATGTGTAGCTGTCAGGCAAACAGCGACAGCAACAAAGAATCCTTCTTCATTGTGAGTGACTTTTGAGAATGATTTTTAAGTAGGTATGGAACTTCTCTTTTAAAAATTGAATTTGACTCTATTTTTCAATTAATTGAAGGGATATCTGTGCAGCAATTGTTCTCAGTGACTTGGTCTTCATTAACAAGCATCAGCTCTTGAAAAAAATACAGATAAAAAATAGAACTATAACAGGATAAGGCAAGGAAACATCAATGCTACAAATATTCAGCTCCCACACAGAGATCCTCCGCTCAACCTCCTTTCAGAATCAGTATTCCTAATGGTGAACAGAACAGAAAGTAAAACGCAGGGACCTTCAAAGCTGGAGTCATGGGTGACTGATAACAAAATTTCCCATCTCAGTCTGCTTTCCACCCTAAGAGTCAGAGTCCCAGGAGATATTCTTAGAAGGTTGGTAGATGCCCAACTTCTGATCCATCTTTCCCTATTTCTGAATAGTCATCTACTCTTCTATTATTATACACACATCTTTCAACATCCAGGTTTTTGTTTTTGTGTTCTTCCCTAGATTATTATGTGACTGGAAAACCACAGAAGGGTCTCCCATAAACTTCAGAAAAATAAGTTGCTTACTCTGAGTTTAAGAAATGTATGCCAGTCATTTGGGTGATAATCTTACCCTTTCCCTCTCCGTGCTCCAAAGTAAATGAGAAATAAGATGGAAATTCAAAAGAAATCAATTTTTTAAAACTGTTCGCAAGTGGATTGGAAAATGTAGCTCACCCCCAAACTGGCACCAGGCTTCTACTCCTTCCTTATCCCGCATTCCCAGCATCCATATGGCTGACTCCTGCAGTCTGGAGCCGACCTGTACGTGGACCTTATGGTGGAATGGTAAATGGAGCAGGACCCACAAAGAGAAGAGGCACCAGGGTGCACAATTTCACGTCAGAAAAGTTTATCTTCCTTTGGGAAAGAATGAGTCAGAGAAGCTTGGGTGGGCGTGAAGCATCCTGGATCCTGTGTCACTCTCTCCGGTGCCTCAAGCCATCAACAGAACCCTAGAACCCTATCAAAATGCAGATATGCTCTTTCTGAAGAGTAAGATGGCAATCCCTTTTTATTCATCAGCACTTTCTCTTAGGTAACATCAGATAACCTAGCCAATACAAAGAGCTCCTGCCAAGTTTTTTTTTTTTTTTTTTTTTTTAAAGATTTTATTTATTTATTTGACAGAGAGAGATCACAAGTAGGCAGAGAGGCAGGCAGAGAGAGAGGAGGAAGCAGGCTCCCTGTGGAGCAGAGAGCCCGATGCGGGGCTTGATCCCAGGACCCTGAGATCATGACCTGAGCCGAAGGCAGCGGCTTAATCCACTGAGCCACCCAGGCGCCCCTCCTGCCAAGTTTTAATACTCAGAGTCGAAATGTGCAGATGAAAGAATTGAATTCCACGAGTATGGTGAGACAGGAGGAGAAACAGATTCAGCTGAGGGCTATGGTTAAGGGTTTTGAGTGCCCAAAGCTGCAGCCTAATGATTCTGGATTTGAGCACAAATTTTAGTTATGATTTTGCTTTTAGCTGGCCAATTTTCCAAGATAAAGGTAGCAACATCTAACGTCTACATTATGCTATTATCTAGAATTAACAAGGACGTATGATTTCTCTTCCATTCTTATTTTCTCCTGGACTCACATTAACTTCTGAATGGCTGCTGAGTAGCAAATAGAACAGAATATCTTCATTTTTACCCTCAGTGGCATTATGAGCAACCTCACCTACCATGAGCATTAATAATAATGAAAATGAACATTTATCGAACACTTCTAATTACACTAGAAATCATGCCTTTGCCACTTGTATGCTTTATTCCATTTAATATTCATAACTTTAGCAGGTAGTATTAAACAATTTTGCAATTAGACTGATTTTCTATCTGAGACCAAGTATTTTCTCTAGGGTGTAGTCCTTTAAACAGCCACAGAACCACCCAGGAAATGAGATAAATAAACTTATTCAAAGATCCTTATTATTGAATATCATGTTTATAAAAAATGAGCCCTACCCTTTTTTTTTTCCAATCAAGTGGTATCTTTTTATTAATTCAGCTATCACTTATGTACCCAGCCCTGGTACTCACTTCAGAAGAGTGACAATGATCAAAGAAGAAACTTAACTTCCTTTTGAGCCACCCTCTAGGTGGTAATGGGTTGATTAGATATGGCTGATGTTTTCCTCTTTTTTTTTTTTCCCCAGAAGGCTAATTCATCTATCAAAAAATCATGGTGTTTTGGGAATCTAAGAAATTATGATTTAATAGAGCAAATGGGCTCTTTTGGAGAGTATTATTTCCTCACATTGATATTACCCTGAAGTGACAGATAAGAACTGTAGGAAAGATTGCTATGGATTACTACATAATCTGCTAAATATTCTCTGTGAATGAACTTCATTCCTGAGAGAATCACCATGGGTCTTATTGAATAGTCTGAATTCCAAGGCTCTGAGCTACATTTTATATATTCCCCAAACAATGGAATACTGGCAGATTAATAAATCATTAGTTAGAATATGAGAAACTAGCATGAACAAAAAGGAAGGTCTATAAATTTTGTGTAAAGGCCCCAGCATTGTGGAATTGGCCTTTGTTTTTGATAATATATCTCACAGTAGGTGGGACTGCTGCGGTCCTTTCAAGTTATTTATTACCTTGCCCTCGTCCAGTTAATTTCGTGGATAATTTGGTCAAAACTATATGGTGAGATAAGTCAAAACTAAAAGCATAGAAATACCAGACCTGATAACAAACAGATTATTTTTGGAAAAAAATGTTTTACACCGACCTGGAAAATCTTTTATTGAAATAACACATACTGATTAAGACAAAAGTGTTTTACCTGGCTTAGTTTAACGCTTTATTTAATTTAAGATGGTGAAAATGGAAGAACTTGCCTTGTTTCTCTGTTGTCAGTTGAACCCTTGTTAACGTGCTTGCCTGATCGGTTCTTTGACAGGGCATGGGAAAGTTAGGGAAGCAAGAAAAACAGTATTAGCTTCCTTTATCCTGGAAATTCAGGCCATCCATGCCTCTTATATATCGGTGCTTTTAAAGAAAATTGTGTACCTCTTACATTGGCTGTGTTAGAAGAAGTCACTGCTGTGTCCTTCCTGCCTCATTACTGCTCATGAACCAAGGGTATGGACTCAATACATAATATTGGAAAATTGGGTCAAAATTGAAGGACAAACCTTCAATCAAGCATTGTAGAAATAAATATGAAAGTCATGCTCAATATGATCATTGAAGATATTCCTAGGCTTCCATCTCACAATGTGAGATAAGGTGGTGAATGAATGGATATTACCAACAGCAGAGCTCTCTACTGGTTACCATGGGCAGGGAGAAGAAGTAGTGAAAGCAAGTAGGATGATACAAGACACCATTATGTCATGAGTTTAACATGTTTTCTTTCCTTTTTTAAAAAAATAAAGATTTATGTATTCATTCCAGAAAGAGAGAGTGAGCACAAGAGTGGGGGAAGGGCAGAAGGAGAGAATCCCCAAGCTGACTTCCCACTGAGGGCTAAGCCTAACTCAGGGCCCTGTCCCACCACCAGTGAGATCACAACCGAGCCAAAACCAAGAGATGGATGCTAACTGATCAAGCCCACCCAAGCACCCGTAACATTTTTTTATTAGTGAATACTACACCTCAGTTCTTGTGTTAAATGCTGGAATACTTATAATGTACTTTGTCTTTCATAATTTAGTAGGATTTTTTGTTTTTAATTTTCATAGTGATGAAATTCAAATCCTATATTTATCCACTTATCACTGTATAACAAACTTAAATATTAGTGTCTTATTAAGCTTAAAACAAACGGTATTGCAAGTCATTACTTTTTGATAAGGTATGGTCTAGAATATCATATTCACATGTAAGAAAATAGTGCAATGCCATCTGCAAAATATTTAAAAATAAATCTCCATTTCACCAACATTCTGAGACACACCAGAACTGAAGTAAAAATCTCTATCTTAAAGAAAGTATTACATAAGGTCTCCAATATTATGGACCCAAAGCTTTTGTCAGAGAGTTTTCAATATGCTTTATGATACTGCCATATTTTAAGTTACAGAAGAAAATGCCTTTTTTATTAGTAGGAGAAGCAATGTTTCTTGACTGATGTGATGTAAAAATTCAAATATATCAGACTTTGCTGAATTAGAATAGCTAAATAAAATGTTTCCAGTTATAAGCAAGAGTGTTGCAGGCAAAAATTTGTAGTTAGAATGCAACTGGATTTATGTTTCTATGTTAGATACCATAAGTGACTCATTCTCACATGAAAGGTTATTATCTGCAAACAGAATATAGTTATCCTCAGATTTTCATTGTTTTTCCATTTATGATTAAATATTTGTATTCCATCTTTATCTCCCAGTTTTCATTTTTACTGCTCCATCTGGTGATCAATCATGTCTTGTGTTTTTAAACAGTAGTTTGTAGAGGGTTTAAAACACGTCCATTTTTTTACAGTGTCAGTAATAAAAAAATATTGCTGATAATGTCTCCAGGGGTACATATTCATGTCATGCACAGAGGAGTCATTGAAAGATTTCTGAAAAGGGAAAGGTTAAAGGGCAGACATTTTTAATGCCAGAAGTCTGATCAATATAATAAGGAATTGCATTGCTAGGCCTATTTATTTTTCCTTGCTTCAGAGAAAAAGAAAAAGAGGAATGCAATTTCACAGGATGGAAATAACTTGTGGTGAATTGCTGCCATCCAGATCAACCTTAAGTCCAAATGGTTCATTCATCTTAGACTAGATCCTGGTGCAGCCCCGTGAACTGATGATGTTCTGGAAATCAGGCACAGAGACTCTGAAGCAATGCATCACATTTGCATCTATGATTTGCTTAAATTATTTGATTTAGCCTTTCCTCCCAGGAAACAAAGCCAGTAGTACTTGATTATTGAATAGTCCTTTTTGGATGCTTAGTTTGAGGAGATTTTATTAAGATTATGGGAAACTTGAATTTTACAGAATGAATCATGGGTTTTATTTCAGTTTTGATTTGTCTCCAAGGGATGAAAAAGATAGGAGACTAGGATACATTATATATTAGCTCTATTTTAGCATGCTCTTATTGCAGTCTCAGGCAGAGTCAAAAGCTTTGGAGAAAAAGATTAAATTGTTAGAGTAAGAATTACAAGAAAGGACAAATCCATAGGTGCAAAAGTGGACTTAGAGTAATAACCTGCCGTGTTTTCTATGTAGGTATGTATATATTAACTCTGTATTTCTATGGCAACATTCACAATAATCAATTTAAACAATGGTTTGAGGGAACTATCTATTCATTCTCTACAGAAAGAGAACCCTCGCTAACTCCTTTATGTGTAAAATAAAATTTGGAGCATGCACACACACACACACACACACACCCCTCTAATAAACTGACATTTAAAAGCATTGCTACAAAGCACACAAAGAGATAAGAACACATTTTTAATCCCAAAAAAAGAGTAGAAAGCAATGAAATAAACCCTTTTCTTTGATTCTAGGAGGTCTGAATTGCTTGGGTATAACCTTCAGAATAACGCCAGCATTTCTGCATTTCACCTGCCTCTGTCCTGTTTGTAGGATGCTGAGGGCAAATCACCTCCCACTTAGCCCTACAAGGCCTGACCCCCAATCTCAGCTCCGTGCCCATATTCTTCTGAGACCCTGTCTTCTCAGAGCCAACCCGAGTGCCGAGCACATGTCCATTTCTTACAAAGGCTTAAGCTGACCTGATTCTCAATATTGAAATACAAGAACAAATATCACTCTGGAAGAGGCTAGTTTTTATTCATATTCATTTCTCAGAGAGGCTTTATCTGACCTCTTTATCTAAAATTATACTTTTTGTCTATCTCTATTCTTTCCCTAATTTACTTTGGTTCATTTGTTGGTCATAGCATTTTTATTATGATTTTAACACAAATCATATTATAAACCTATTCATTCATTTAATTTCTCACCCTTCTCAATAAAAAATAAGGTGCCTAGAGAGGGATTATATTTTTGCTTCTTTCTGCCTAAAGAACGAGGACAGTGCTGCAGTTAGGGGATGTTCAATAAACATTTGTTGACTTAACAAAAAAAAAAAAAGTCTGTCGGGTTTCTTAGGTTGGCTTCTCCCAGAAGTAGACCCTAGCCCCAAAACTGAGATATAGTGATTTATGAAGACATGCTCCCAGGAGAAATCAGTAAATCTGTTCAATAGACAGGAAGGAAGAGGAGCCACGTGACAGTGAACATGACGGTGTAATTTCAGGTGTAGTCCAGACACAGATAGTTCCCACAAAGAGCTCTGGAATGTGCATTTCCACCCCTAGCTTGTTGTCATAGATCCTAACTACCTGTCTTGAATGACCTCCTCTTTTAGATGGTGACAGTTAACAAAACTAACAGCTTGTTATGTAGCAAAAGAAAGCTAGAGGACCTTCTACTTTCCCACGAGATAAAATATGTATTTTAAAGTGGTCTAATTTTTATGCAATGTTATTAGGTTTGTAAAACTTATCAATATGTAGTATTGCTATCATTTAATCTTCAAAGCAACACTTTAAGCCTGAAGGAAAGATTTCTCTTTCTCTCCCTTTCGCAATCTCTCTCTCTCCCTCTCTCTTCCTCTTTCAATCTCTTTCTCTTTTTTCACATTTGAAAAAAAAAGTGAGGTACAGATAGATTAAGTTTTAGGAGTTAAGCCAAGATGCAAAAAGGGGCGAGCTTGCAAAAATTATTATTGTTCTGACTGCTACATCAGGCTGTCATAGAAAGCGATTAATCTGCCTTTATTTTCTTAATCTCTAAGAATGTACAAATAAAAATTTCAGGCCACGTAGGTAGGGAAGAAAGAATCAAAACAGATTAAGGAGGGAAATGCTAATGACAGAAAAAATGTCAAGGCTGTTGAATCGCATGGAGTAGGGCTGCCTTGTCCATCCATGCTGGAGGATCCCGTGACTCTGTTTCACCCTATCCCCCATTCTTCTGTTGAGCCCCTCCTAATTACCGTTATGCTTGTCTTCATTCAACTGAAGCCTACTCTAAACTCTGTGCTGTAAGATGTTCAAGATTTCACTGATAGAAAACAATTTAAGAAATAGCATGTGAAGAATGGTAGTGGCTTTTAATTGTCAATGATGAGTGAAAAGAAGTACTGGGCTGGGGGGAGACCCAGGAAACTGATGACCTACATACCCTCTGGAATGACTTTGCCCTCTGGTTATAAAAGCACTTTGTGTCTATTTGTTTGGCTACTGTGGAAATAAAACGCTTCTATGCAATCGAAATCTGAACTTCTGGGAAAAAAATTTTTTAACACCCAATGGTGTCGGTACTTTACAACTGTAATACTGGTATCTTTCTGAGCATTTCTTCCATAGTCTTCTAATCTGTTTTGTATGCCTGGCCTCATTTTAGTCGAAATTTATTTTTCAATTTGTATTTTAAAAACACAATTTATTAGAATTGAGAATGAACGTTCTTTTTTTTAAATTCGATTTAAAAAATAACAGTTCATTAGAATTGTGGAATTTAGAGCTGGAAGGGAAAGAACTTAATCTCATTTTTAAGAGAGAGAGATGTTGTACAGAGAGGCTTCTATGGTCCCAGGACTTTCAAGTAACCAGATAGGTCTAAGAACCACATCACAGAGATGGTGTTGTGAGCTAAATAAACCCTTCCAGGCCTTTCCTCATTCCTATTACAACATTTGAGGCAACTTTTAATCCTAGATTAAAAGGTCTGTGATTATTTCCTTTGGCCTTGCCTAGAGCTCTTCAGGAACACAGATCCAGATTTCCTGGCTCCGCACCAGATGTAGCAATTCCCCTCCTCGTCCTCTATTTTCTTTCCTCGTTTATTGTGTTTTAGTGTAGCTGAAGCTCTGCATCTTGTTTCTGTCGAGTTCCATTTGTTAAGACTCCACTGTCAAACTCAGCCCAGGGCTTGGGAACTGGTGTAGGGGTGAAGCAGGACGAAACATCTCCGTACTACCCACTGGGTGGTGGGTAGTGTCCAAAAAAAAGTTAAAAAGCAGCAATCTCCTGGACTAGATATTAATTCGAGAATTTTTTCATATCATTAAATTACCTTAAAAAGATATTTTGTAATGGCTAAAATCACCCATCATTTGAATATGCTCTTAGTGAACCACTCTTCTATTTATGGACATGGATGCCATTTTAAAGATAATTTTACATTGTTTCTAATGCATAAAGATCAAATGAAAATTTGCATACAAATATAAATGTATACAAATACAAATGTATAGAAACACAAGTATATATAAATACAAATATGCATCTGTGTACAAACAGGAGACTATTTTATTAGGTTAAATTCCAAGGTGTTTAACTAGTGGATTCAAAAACTAGGAAGATACTTAGGCCTCTTTAGATATATTGCCCACTGCTTTCCAGAAAATTATACTAATTTATACGTCCACTACCAAGTAAAACTAAGTCACACTATCCTTGATGAGTAGAATATTTTGAAAAATCATTGACTAATTGATGGGTGGAAAACGATATCTTTTTGTTTTAATTTGTATTACTGCATACATTTATTAAACATGTACATTTCTATTATGAGGCGGTTTTACTTTTATTACAAAAATATAAACTTTCTTTTTCTTTCTTCTTTTCTTTGGTATTGCATAATGAATTGATCCAGTTGAAAATGTTACTTCTTGGCATTGCATTAGGCAGATAATCACACGTGGAAGTTACATTCAAGGTAACAGAGTCAGAAAAAAATTGTTAATATAAAAATAACACAAGAACTGCATTACGTTATTACGCATCATTTATACATTATACATTGTTGTACACTTTTTTGTTGTTAGTCCATTAATCTATTCAGAAATGAGTTAAAATAGAACTATAAATTTCCAAGGTAGAATCCGAAGTGATCTCGCTGCCCTCTGATTTCACAGGCATTGATTATGTACTCATTTGTGACTTGAAATATAGTTTTAGAGTATTTTCTTTTCCCCTTTTGTTATTTAACCTGTTTCTATTTTTCTTCTGCCCCGGATTCTAAGCAACTCAGGCTAGGGGCATTGATATAAGTGTCTATTAATTCCTTTAGCTCCAACTGTAGCAGGTGGTATGTCTGCATTACAGAATCCTCAACACACCTTCACTGACTGATTGGCGAAGGGGCAGAAATAATCTCTGCATGTTGGAAAATGCGATCCTCTTCATCATCTGGGGGTCATGAGAACAGAGTTGGGTTCACAAAGATTTAAATATCATCTATTGTCAGAGGTCACAGAGATTGTCCCTGGAAACAGAGCAGAACATATAGCCGAAGGAGCAAACATGCATAAAGGCGTGCACAAGAGACCATCTTGACTGATATTATCCTGTTTGCTTTCTGGAAGACTGCACCTCCATCTCTCTAATCCTGATCTTTTTCTGACCCAAACCTATCAAGCCTACCCAATTTCAGTTTTTATAACCACTCTTTCTTTTTCCTTCCTCTGGGGTCCGTTAGCTTTTTAACCCTGGTTAGTGCTCTACACTCTTTTCCAGAGCTAAAATGTATATCTGCTTCCATATGAATGTTGACTAGCACTGACCCATTTTCACCCATTCATTTTTACCATGAGACTTCGTCCTTGTAAGCATTTTCACCTTATGCTGAAACTGCCTGTGAATGGAGTGTCTCACCTTAGTTGCTCTAGCTTTTTCAGCATGGTTCAGCTCTTGGCAACAATGTTCCTAAAATAGGCAGCTACAGTTTAACATGTAACTTCTCCAGGGAGCACTAACCATCACCCTAGTCTGCCTTCAACTGGCGCTAGCATATCTTTTAGGATATTGTGACAACAGATACCACTTGACACCATCTCTTAAGATAAATATAGAGGGGTGCCTGGGTGGCTCAGTGGATTAAGCCGCTGCCTTCGGCTCAGGTCATGATCTCAGGGTCCTGGGATCGAGTCCCGCATCCGGCTCTCTGCTCCGCAGGGAGCCTGCTTCCTCCTCTCTCTCTGCCTGCCTCTCTGCCTACTTGTGATCTCTCTCTCTCTGTCAAATAAATAAATAAAATCTTTAAAAAAAAAAAAGATAAATATAGAGTCAGAAACTGCATGTTTATGTGTATTTGTTACAGTGTGTTGACACGTGAATTTTCCACTTCTCTCAAACTCTCCCCTGTTCCCCTTCTAGAACTTAGGCAGCATAAAAAAAGTAGCAGGACACCAGAAGTGCACCTCTATAAGGGGAGCCCCTAAATCAGTAAAATCAGGGCTGAGGTGATGCATAAAATTATAATTCCAGTTCTCCATTAAGCTAAATTGTCTATGAACTTCATTGCTTCTAAGTCAAGGTGATTAAATTTTTCTTTCCAAAAGCTTTCTGGAATAGGCAAGCATTGAAATAATAAAGCATTTTCAGGCTTTCCGAGTTCTCTTGTATTTATCTGATCTGGGTGTGTGTGCATGTGTGTGTGCGCATTTGTGTATGTTACCCATCACCTTCTTAAGCGAACGTAATGATCTTTCATGGTTTGACCCTTTCTTACTTCCTGTTTTATCTTCCAAACTTTGCCCTTCAGTTTTTGTTCTGGTAAATATAAAATTCCTTATTGTTCTTTGAATACATTAGTTTGTCTTCCTGCTTAATATTTTAAATAAATATTTTACTTTCTTCTGCATAGTTACTACAAATCTGGCAAAGCTCAGAATGATCATCCTCTTCTTTAATAGTGTTTCAGATGAATGTTTACTCTACAAATAACATTCAATGAAAGAAGTTATATCTTATTTATCTTTGAATCTGCAATGTTCTGAGTAAGGCCTGGCATGCAGTACTTGTCTGGTACCTGGAATCTGAGTCTTTGAAATAGATGCTATCATTATCCACATTTTTAAGTCATGGGAAATAAGTTTAGAATAATTGCCGAGATTTACTCCGGCAGTAAGTAATGGAGAATTTAAATCCAGAACTCTCCCCAAACCTATTAGAATTTCAGTAGACCATAATGCTTCCAGGACACAGGTGTGTTCTGAAGTCTTTTATGTCTTATAAACTCAGGCATAGACAAAAATAAATATTTTCCTATACTACTTGGTTAGCTGGTTACCAGAAAAAGGAAGTCCACTCCAATCACATTTTATTCCAAGCCTAAAGGCAAGGAAAACGTACCTAGTTGATTGGATTCAAGGCTACTCTTAGGATTTTATTTTATAGGTGGTGTAAATAATTCTATTTAGTCTAAACATATAGCAATCTTTTTCTGGGCTTGAGAGTTGTGGCCCCTTAAACCTTTGCTTCATTAAAGGGGAAAATTCAAACACCAGGATTTGGTTTTAAGGATCAGGAAATGGGGGGAAAAAAGGATCAGAAAATAGATTTTATTTATTTATTTATTTATTTATTTGACAGAGAGAGAGACATCATAAGTAGGCAGAGAGGCAGGCAGAGAGAAAAGTGGAAGCAGGCTCCCTCCTGAGCAGAAAGCCCAATGCGGGGCTTGATCCCAGGACCCTGAGATCATGACCTGAGCCGAAGGCAGAGGCTCAACACACTGAGCCACCCAGGCACCCCCAGAAAATAGGTCTTATACTTCTTCGGTTATAAGTAACATATAACATATCTATCTTTAAAATAAAGTAGGCTTTCATATGTTTCAGTTTAGTTTCTTGGAATCCCACTTCAGGGTTTATGGCCAAAGTGAAACATAAAAGGCTTCTTTGTTACATTTTGCTTGTATGCATTCATCCCTCGGGAACCTTGCAGAAAAGAATGATTGGCTGTAGATAAAAACGGGTTATTCGAACTTTCCTGGGCAAAATACTATTATAATCCTATACCTTAATAAAACCCCATCATTTTTATTATTCAAACAGTGTGGTTCTTTGCGGTGATCAGAGAGATTCATCCGTCTGTTGAGGAGAAAGGATGTACCCTTGCTCAATCAATGACCTTCTCATGGTGCCTGTGTGTTCACAGAGTCATTGAGGAGGGAGGGTAAAGCTTCCCTGGTCTCTTATCAGGACTCCATGGTCCTGGCAAAAGAAAAGAATGAAAGCAGCATACACGTAAAGGTCTGACTTCATCGATTCCACGGCTTAAGGAAAAGAGAGAAGCTTTGGCCAAAATTGGCTTTCACTAAAAAACATGCAAGGATTCTTTTTCACTTTTATAGACATTTAGGAAAATTGCACATTGCTTAACCCACATTCAGATAGCTACTAACATTGCAGTGTGAAAAGTAAACAATTTTAAGTTGAGCTGTTTATCATAAAACATGCAGCTTATGTTGGCAATGCCTTACTCTTAAATAGCTCTAGTCACTATGAATTACGGGTTGGCTAGCTTTTCTAGCACTAAGCCATTGCCTTGCCTAAGCACCCGTTTATCTGCAGACAACTCTGTTTGTTTCTAAGTCAAGCAACACTAGGAAATGACTTCCAAACAGGATTTGATGTATTAGCCTCAGGCACACAATGAAAAGAATTCTGAGATCATCACAGTACCTAGTTCAGCACCAATATCTGAAAACTTTTTTTGCAAGGTGTTTGAGTGAGAATCTATTTTTGAAATTTGCCAGAAATATAGTAAAAAAAAGTGAAAAATAAATCAACATTTCTGGGGAAAAAACAAACAACGAGCTCATGTTTTCTTGTATATTTCAGATTCAACTGTCTCAAGAAAAAGAAAAAGAAGGAAAGAAGAAAAAATGGAAAAAGGAAACTTTTAATAAAGTATCAACGATTACATATAGGGAACATTTTATCCAGCTTTCATTATGTATAAACCTTACAATTCTCTTCCTTTTAAAGTAAGTTAGGTGTGCTTCTTGTATACTTATGCACTAGGGTAAGATTGATGTCATTGAGTTAAAAGACATTTCAGATTTTGTTTAGGTACTCTTCTAAACAACCACCATTGCATAATTTCAAGTATGCCAAAATGAAACAAAATAAAAACAAAAACAACTGTTTTATTTGGAAGTAATTTTAAAGTCAAAAATATGTGCAAAAAAAAAAAAATTGGAAGGGGAGGCTAACCATAAGAGACTATGGACTCTGAAAAACAACCTGAGGGTTTTGAAGGGTCAGGGGTGGGAGGTTGGGGGAATAGGTGGTGGGTAATAGGGAGGGCACGTTTTGCATGGAGCACTGGGTGTTGTGCAAAAACAATGAGTACTGTTACGCTGAAAAAATAAATAAATTTAAAAAAATAAAAAAAAATACGTGCAAAAGTAAGAATAGCACGAAGAGTGCCAGGTTCAATGTTTAACATTTTCCCTCATTTGCTTCCTTATTTGCTCTCCCTCTTGTTGTAGACACATCCACACACACAAACATACACGTTATATATTTGTGAATCTTTAGAGAGGACATTACAATCATCATGTCCCTTTCCATCATCTTTTTTAAATGAATTTCTTTTACGTGACTTAAATACAATTATAAGATGCAATAAATTTAAAGTTGAACAAGTGCTTTTAGCTCATCTACTATTCACATTCCAGTTTTGCCAGTTGAATCAACAGCGCTTTAAGTAGAATTCTCTTCCCAACCCCCCACACCGTACAGGATCCCACATAGGATCAAATATTGTGTTTACTTGTCAGGGTCAGTCTCTTGAGTCTCCATTTATTTGGAACATTTCTACAGTCTTTCTTTGTATTTGGAGATTGAGATTTTGAAGAATCGTTTTTAAAATATGAAAACCCTTCTTTTGGATCCGACTGATGTGTATGCATATTTGGTTCAGGTTGTGCATTTCCAGCCAAAATACCAGGTGCTATTATGTCTTTCTTAGATTGTTACATCTGGAGACAGCAGATATCTATATGTCCCTCACTGATGCTTTTAATTTGAATTATTGAGTCAAATAGTTGATTTCTCCACTGATAGTTACATATTTTTTCCCTTATAATTAATAAATAACCTGGTATTGACACTTTAAAGCAACACATATATCCTAGTCCTCAAGTGTGATTGATTCTTGCTTAAATCAGTCTATTCTGATAGTCAATAAATACTGGTTTTCTACCTCTAAAACTCCCATCACTTTCATTACTTGGTACTCGATTATTGGCAAAAGCCCTCTAACTTCCACCACCTATTTGCCTGTTTATTATCAGTATGGATACATGGATTTTTTTTCCCAATGGTCAATAATTCATCACTATATTATAATTAAGTAATAATTATTTTGGTCTTCAAATTGTCCTAGAAGCTGACTCCTGAATTCTTGGGACATGCCCTATTGTTTTGGGGGACACTTTTTTGCTTTCTGGCATAGCAAGATGTTCCAGGATCCTCTTGTGCGTACTCCTTTCCAGCCCTGGAATCAACTAGCTATTTATCTTAGTGGTGCGGGTTCCGTTTAGTGGGGAATAGCACTAGAGACTATGACCTGGGCTTTAGGTGTGTTCATTTAGATTTTTTTCCCCAAGTCCTTTCAGCAGACAGAGCAGACATATGCATATAATTAGCATAACCATATACATACACATATACATTTTAGAAATCATGATTTTATACCAATATTTCTAATTGCAATACATCTGAATGAGAGTACACCTTTGTCCTCCTCCTTTCCATATATTTAAGTCTCTCTTTCTATGTGAAGAATCCCAACTTCTAGCATTTGTCAATGGTATAAAACATCTAAAATATATTCATAATTGATTTGCCCATATTTCCTCTTCAGAAAACAAATCTGCTAAGAGTTCTTCCCACATAGCCAAAGACTGAGAATGTACATCCAATTCTACGTTCATAAATTACTTGGGTTATTGCTTTATTTCTTTTCCTTCTCCTCCAGTTTAATTATAATTTTAATTTGAAATATAATTGGCTATATTTGCTTCAGGTTGTTTTCAATTTTAGTTTTACTTCTGCTCTTCCCATCGTTGTTGGATTATCTTCCTATTTTAATGATATAGAGTATCTCCATGCTTCCATTATGAA
This sequence comes from Meles meles, assembly GCF_922984935.1. Classification (NCBI taxonomy): domain Eukaryota; kingdom Metazoa; phylum Chordata; class Mammalia; order Carnivora; family Mustelidae; genus Meles; species Meles meles. The sequence goes on from NC_060077.1 coordinate 53,194,520, forward strand.
AGCTGTACAAAAAAATAGATTCAGAGAGGTGCCACCCTTTCCTAGATCCCTTCAACCGCATTCTCTTACATGCCATGCAGGTAACTATCAGCATCTTTGATCAGAGAAACAGAACCATTACATTTGGGGGATGTTATCTTATGTGTTTGTAAGACCCATTGAACAGTATTATTATATACTATATTATAAATTATTATAATATATATTACATATTATAGGCTGTAATTATGGGCTATATATTATATATTATAGGCTATTTCTGCCTGGTGCCACAGACTGCAATCCACAGGGCAGTCTGAGAAAGGCAAAATGGGTGTGAAGAGGAAGCAAGGAAAAGCCTCAACCTGAGAGGCTGAGGTGAAATTCCTATGGACAGAATGGAATCTACAGGGCTTTTTTACTTCCCCCAAGCCCACAATTTCCAGAATGCAGATGGCCTGTTTGGCGCACTTCCTTACAGGGCTGAGCTCCAGGAGTTGGTGAGGCTACAGCGGATCATTAAGAAGTGGAGGAGTCACGTAGTTGTCACTCCCAAGTCAATCAGGAGCAGCAGATAAATGACAAAATGTATGATGTACAACAGTGACCACCTGAGTGTGAAAAACAATATAGCCTCTCCTTTATTTTGCCTTCCCAGTCTGGTGGGAAAAGTCTC